>NC_133651.1:101518406-101685571 GCF_009905375.1 Apium graveolens | reverse complement strand
TCCTTGTGGTTCGTCTGAAGTATCGATGAAGTCCATCACTATGCCGCTTCGGTCACCATGGTATTCATGATTTCAGACTCTTCTCGAAGGTGTTGTGCCTCTGACTCAACATCTTTTAATGCATTCATCACGATAAAAAATTGTAGGATTTGAGATACTATAATCAGAGATCATGATATTATTTATAGATAAAATTCTATCTATAGATTTAGATAAGACAAGTGTCATTATGTGATTTAACAAAAATCTGTATCAAGGAATTTAAATTATCCCATCTTATCAAAATCTAAACTTATCGAAACCGTTAATTCAATATTGGTGGGACCATTAAATAATAGAGATGAATATAATTTATGATATAAAAATATATTATTTGTAAATGTAACGATGAATTGATGAGGGTATGGGTGTATAAAAAGTAAGCAAATAATTGATTTATCATGACTATAACTAACTTCTCAATTAAATATATGATTGATGAATTGTGATGATGATGAATGATGGCCTTCGTGTGTGCATATATATATATGCTCTTAGGTACCTTATACCAACTGTTTGGGGGGAATTTTGCCAACAAGATATGATCAAGGAAGAAAATCAAATAAATTTCATCAAGCCACTTGTTTGTCTCTTCCGCCATCGTTAACAATGTTTATTAATAAGCAAATTCTTGTTATAACACTAAATATATTATTCTTATCATTTTTTGATTCTTGTATATACTTTCAAATGGTATTGATTTTACCACCGCCTTTTCATTTTACCCTTTTTGAATCATATTATAATTTTAAATATATTTTTTATTTTTTTTTTCCTATATAACTTTAAAATTATATATGTATTATTATTACCAGCTTTTAATACTTATAACCACATATTTTTTATTCTTTTTATATATTGACATCCTCTTTTTAATTATTTCAATTTATTTGTTTTATCTTTAATTACTTAAATTTATTTTGTATAATATTCATTGCAATGAATAACTTAATTATTATGTCAAATTAAATTTATACTAAAATAGTTTTTATTGGATGATGATGATGACAAAAAGGTGAAATCTACAGGTTGTCTTTTTGGCATATGTTCATGAAAATTACAGACCACAGTGTCCATGCAAAATAGAAGAGAGACACGAGATACTACTGTAGTAGATTTTGGTCAGAAAGTATGTACTGTGCTAGTAGGTATTAATTAAAGGTCCATTTATGTGTTCAAATACTGTTTAGATTGATTGTAATCCCGTGGCTGGGATGATAACAGGGTACAAGCTGCATCAGGGATGAGTTTTAAGGGGAGAGGACAGATGTGTGTTGGCTTTCAATCTGTAGAGAAATCTCAGGTTCTCAAATTTTCGGACTAGATTAATTACCTAGAGATGTGCTGAACAAAATGATTTTCCTCACCACGAAGATGATGGGTTGCAATAACACCGGCTATTAAATTAAATTTATGTGTACGCTTCTGTCCCAGGCCTGAGATTTTACTGTGCAAAATAAAAAATTTTGGAGTAAAAAAAAAATAGATTTTTAAAAAATTATATTTTTAACATAATTTTATTAAACTAAAAATCAAAAAGAATATTACACGTACAAAAATAGCAAACTTATTTAAATTTATATTTGAACATCAATTAATTAATTTTAATTTTTGAATTAAAGTTTCAATAAACATGTAAATATTATATGTATATATATAAATTAAATTAAATTAATCATCTGAAAAGAATTATTGAAAAATGATATAGTGTACAAATGATGTATATCATCACACTGTGCCTACTGTAGTCAAAGACTCAGTTAATGCACCTTTTCAAAGTGACGTGGACTCCAATAAATATGGAGTCACAACCAAAATCTTTAGTGATAGAAGCACCTCACACTCAAAACTCACCCATAATTCTCTGGATGTGGACATGATTTACACATCAATTCATGATTCTCCATCTTTAACTTAAGCCAAAAACTCAGGCAAGTAAGCATCATCTTTTAGATAATTTGTTGGCTCACTTGCTATTCTTCTGATTCTTTGTTGGTGGTCCATCATCGTAGCCACACCTTGAGATGATGGTCCTGCAATCCTTGGAACATTTACACCTTGTACTTACTCTTTACAGTTGTTGGCATAATGCCCTATCTTCCCGCATCGTAAACACGTAACTTTTGGTATCTGATTGCGGCACTCATATGCATGATGTCCCTTCATATTACACTTGTAGCACACAAAATTAGCTTTGCAAACCCCAAAATGCTTTCTGCCACAAATTTACAATCTGGCATTGGTAGACGATTGGACCTCTGCTGATTTGAATTCTGAAAACGGCTACCTTATCCCCCATTTCCTGATTGTGGTTTTCTGAATCTCACATTCTTGTTATCCTGAAACTCTGGCCTTTTATTGAAACGACCCTGGAAATTACCCTGCTGCTGACCTCCTTCGAGGTTCTATTTTCCTTTTCTTCCCATCCTTTTCTCTCTGAGACATGTCACTTCTACTCTCGATCACCATCGCTTTCTGAACCACTGCCACATATGAAGTCAACTCACAATGGTCCACTCTATTCTGAATCCAAAAATTTTAATCACTGTTCAAACCTTCTTACTTCTTTACTTCTGTATTAACTTGATCTGGCACAAACCTCGCCAATCAGTAAACTTGGCTTCATATCCGCAACACTAAGATCACCCTGTGTCAGGTTCAAGAACTTAATCTCCAATTGGTTCTTCATATATCTCGGAAATACTTTTCCAGAAACAGCTCTCTAAATCTCTCCCAAGTTACAAACTCAACTCCTTCGAGCTTGCGTGAATTATAATATCTTATAATTTTACCTCGATATAATAATTTATAATTTTTATGTTTCCCATTTTTCGATCTTTCTTTATTTGTACATTACTTCAATTAAAAAAACAACTTGATATTTTTTTTTAATATTTTTAGATAAATATAATATATATGCATATACAAATGTGCCTTGAGAGTCCTATTCCGTTAAACACGCCCTGATTTTGTCACCGTCCTTTAAAGATTGAGAGAGCTCTTCCTTGAAAATATTATTATTTCGTGAAAAGAGATTTCTAAACTTTTGTCATCCAAAATCGAGAAACTTGTCCCTGGATACTCTTATAAATTTATGACAATTTCCTAATTAAGATGACTCTTATCTTTTAGCACCTCCATTTTATAGTGTTCATGGACACATTTCAACAATAATTTCTTAATGAGTTGATTGTTTTTATTAGTGAAATTTTTTATATATACATGATCCATCATAATTATTGTAAGGGAACCAATTACAACTTACCACCTATCTTCTTAATATGTGCCGAGAAAAACGTGTTAAATATTGGACAATTGATTTGTTGGCACAAATTATTTAGTACCAGTAATGAGTTTTAACTTTTTCATATACACCTAAGATTGTTGGCACAAATTATTTAGTACTAGTAATGAATTTTAACTTTTCCATGTACACCTAAGATTAGCCGTTAAATATCATTTAATGAATAAGACGGAGTACTTGAGTCATATAATCGTTTAAACAAAATAAAGAATTAATCTCCTAACAAAAAGTTGGTGCAATTATTATTCTTTTTGAGGAAGTCAACGTTGAGGATATGTAACTAATTAGCAAAAAAACAAAGAGTCGGTAGCATATGAAGGCCAAATAAATGTTTAGTAGAACATAAGAAGAACATTATTGTATGGAGTACTAAAAATATAAATAACCCAAGTTAAAATAAATGTATGATATAATGATAGTTACTGCGACACGTTTCTGCTGGCTCCAATGGATCACAACTCTGTGCAAAATATTTATAACAGTGACCTTACAACAAATGAATTCACAGGTATTTAATTCAGAGGGAGGAGAAATGTAGCAAGGTTTAAACAGTGAATTTGGTACTCATTCATCTTCCATCTGAATGCATGCTTGTACAGTTGTGTTCATACGACTTTAAAGCAAATGATTGTGGGACTGGGACATCAATATGTTTATGTTGCATTGTTGTCTGTGGTTCGGGTAATGAATTAGAGAAATGATCGGAGTCCGAACAGAAACGGACTTTTTATTTCTGTAGAAAAGAGATAATTTTTTGTACATTTCAGTCGTTAGATTAGTGGCAAGATTTGCATACATCTTACTCTCAACTTCCAGGCTTCCGGCGGGCAGATGTGTAGCTTGGTTGGTTTTATAGTTTGAAATTCGAATGTAAAATGGCGGGAAAATATGGTAACAGAGGGCATGGTCACAAGAAAAAATTAAAAGAGAGGACAAATATATCTTACAACATACAGTAGCAGTGCAACGACAAGAATAGGGATTGCGATGATCATGATTCATGAGCTGTACGTTTTGGGGCAATACAATAAAAAATCTGTTTTATACCACGACAAAGATATAAAATCAGAGGAGAAGATTTTATCATAGTTGAACGTGAGCCTAATTTTTCTAAACCCGTCTTACTAATAATTCTATAAGATTATCAGATTGATCCGCCATAAGTATCTTCACGATGATTCTTTTTGTCTTTTATCAAAGGCGAAGCACACCGGGAAAGTTCTCAATGCAATCCTTCATGACTAGCTAGGTAGATATTTTCACAAGACAGATTTAGAGAGTAACAATTATTAATGCGAGTAATAGATATAGAACATTCAAAGTATATATTGGAACAGTGTGGTCCGGTATAGAACAACCGGTTGCTCCAACATACTAAATTATGAGTAGGGGGACTCGTCATTTACAGTCTTGACCATCCACCGAGAAACAACGATAAAAGCTGTCCAGAGATATTTTGTAAAATGGATAGAGCACCATAGGGAGCTTTAACATATGCTATCTGCACTCCCCAATTATGTGTTTGTACATTGTATATGCACAGAAACCAGAAGAGCAAGATAAATATATATGAGTGATGGAGAAGTTGGGTGCACAAGACAGGAAGGGAATCTATACGGATTAAATATGTAATATAAAATAATGAAGAGAGATAAAAAAAGAAAATTGCAGAGACCGACAGTGTATACATCACGTTGTATTTCTGATATCTGGCCCCCCTACTCCGGCCTCTCCCTCCCCTGTTTTCAGTTTTTAGTAGCAACTCCTCCTCCACTCCTATTTTTGTTTCACCGCTGTATTCATTTTCACCCATTTTATCACATCAATTACACCTATTTTTATTCTTTTTAGCATCACATGTTGCAGTGACTTTTTTTTAAACCAAATTTCTGTACTAGTAGAAAAAATATTGTGATAGAACAAAATGTGTCAAAGAACATCTGATGACCAATTCAAACTAGACTTCAAGGCTTTAAGTGCTCATGTTTGGCAATTAGCGGTAGATGATTGAGTAAGTTGTTTTGAATGACACTATTTAGTAAATATAGTTGTTAATTATTGACATATCAATCCTCTAATTACTTTTTTTCTTAAAAATAGCGGATTCAATTCAGACCGCTATTTCAATCCACTAATTACCAAACGTCAATTTTAGAGGATTAATTCAAATCTCTAACATGGTTTGATCCGTCAACTTTTTCCCAAATTGCTAACTTTCAAACATGACCAAAATTTGAATTTCTAATGTGGCGTGATCTCGTATACGAATAAAATGACATAACGAGATACGTAAAATGAGATGGAGCGATATGTTTGATATGCAACCAACGCAAAAAGAAATTACAAGTCTCAGCATGATTAAATCCATGAGTTGAAGGCATTAAAGGGCTGGGATGCTTTAAAGAGTGAGTGCAAAATAAAAACAAGTAAACTGAGGTTCACCATGTCCAATTTCACTTGTACAAAACACTCTCCGTTAAGAATCATACAACCAAAAGAAGAAGAAAAACAGTAAATTATGTAGGTGGGAATGGAGTAACAATATACAGTCCAGATAAATAAGTTTGGACAGAAAAGTTGATAAAATGAGGCAGCAGTAGTTTGATAAGATGAGATACGTCAGAACTCAGAAATAATTGGTAAGACAGTAAGAGTACAGGGCCAGCTTACCAACACAACACAAGAGTGTATTCAAGTGAAATCATATAAAAAATACTCAAATTCTTTCCCGTTAAGGAGCCTGGAGCCTGGAGGAGCCTAGCTAGGGTTGGTTTCAAATGGACCCTCATATTATCTGTTATAAGTATCTAAACACGACAAAATACTGGGAAAAAAGAAATGTGACTACTACTACTGCAGACTACTGTGTCTTCTCCCCCCCCCCCTGCTGCCCTTTCTGTTTCTGCTTCTTGACCGCATCCTGGCTAGTCTCTACACACATGATTTATTTCAAGCCCCCATTCCAATGGTTTTTCTGATTCTACTTGCTGCCACTCTACAAAAAGGTAAATCACATTAAGTGTCTCGCCAAGTTAAGACCATCAGTCTAAACACTATTTACTCTGTAGGACTGCATTTATAATGGGCACTACCATGTATCCTCCCTCCCTCCCTCCCTTCCTACCTAATTCTCCACATTTTGTCATACACACCTTCTATTGTTGTTTTTTTAGTTATCCGCTTAATTGCGGTACAAAATCTAACGTAATACCGTAGGAGAAACACATAATTATTATTAGTAATCGATCTTTTTTTAATAGTTAAACTCACGTACAAACCTTTCACCTATATTAGTGAAACCAAGATATCGATTACTGCACTGACCTTTTATTGGTTTAGTCTTAGATATTTTACTTTTCAATGTTTCGAGTTGAGGATTTGAACACCGCATGGGATGCAAAGAAATCCACAAGGTATGTGCATGGAGTTGTTAACGAACAGAGCTAAGCGGCTCTAAATGTGTGGAACAATTAGCAAGCAAGCAAAGCTACACTATTTATTACTACCTTCATTCCTAAAAATGTTTCCTATTTGTGTGGGACACGTTTGTCAATACACACTTTTGATTGTTAATATCTTTAATTCCGTATTAATATTAAATATAAAAATTTCATTGTATTAAAGTACTCATAAATACGAATTTAACAAGACCACTCATGACTATATTTGATTTTATAGATTAAACGTAAATTAATAGTCAATCATTTACGATAAATAGTGTTAAAAATCAATATAGAAAACTTATTATGGGACGGAGGGAGTACTAAAACGTACAACAAACATGATCGATGGTTCCTTTATAACGGGACAAATTGGCGTTGAAAACGACAACTGAATAAGTTGACAACAACATTTAGGCAGTAATTGTTAGTAATAACCAGGCTCCTTTCTCAACCCACACACAAATTTCAATTGAATTTATTGTACTTAGTCAGTGCTCGGCTCCCTTTACTGAGAAACTTAGTTGCCAACACAAGCGCCACTAGTCTTACTACACCTCTTTGATTAAAGTAAAGTAGTACTGCATCTTTTTAATTTTTGTAATCTAAGCTCAGACAAAAGGTGATTTACCAGGTTTATCTACATTCAACTACCCCCATCAAAGCCCCCACAGCTACCCCTGGAATCGGCAAAAGCCAAATCTAACAAACGCAGTGCTTAAAATAGATACAACTATGGCCTATATATGCAGATCTTCTGTATTTGCTAGGCTTACGCAGCCAGCCTAGGCTTAAGCTCACACTCAAACATCAAATCTATCTTCATACCTCAACATTTACTTTTCAGGAAACCCCAACACTTAACTTGGTATAATCTTAACTGGATCATTACTCATTTACTCACGTTTGTTGGACAATAAAAACTGTACACACCACATGAACAACTACAAACTGCATTCAAAGTAGACAACTCATGTAATTATTGTTAGAAAATAGAAAGTTTGAGACATATTTTATATATGTTTTTGATATGATTTCCGGAAACTAACACTTAGAGATTGTTTCTTGACATGAGAACTTAAACTTTCATATTTGAATCTAAGACATTTTCTTAGTGGAATCCATGAATATATTGTGATAAAGTTACTTGTTTGAAATGGGTTATGGGGATTTTGTCCCACATTGGTATTGTAAAAGAAAGATATTGAGTTTATATAGCATCTTGTGTTGGTGTTGTTTACAACTACTAGCATAAGTGTAATGCTTGTGTGGCCTAGAGCTAGTGGGAACTCTTATATTTTTTTTTATATTACAAGTTTAATTATTTATATTGATTATTTAATTATTAATATAAAATATATTGAGTAAGGATTATTTTAATCATACTCTGAATATATTTTGTAATATTAATATTAATTAATCAGGATATAATAAATAAATAATAAGGAAAACCCATTTTGTTTACTTTTTCTGTTTTGTTACTTGGTGTACCACACCGAGTAAAATAGAAGAAGAGCAACTTGAGATGCCTATATATTGAGAGCTATACTTGAGATTAAAATGATACAAGTCTCGGTGCCTGCCTCGCAAACATATATGAGTTGCATAGGTTTTTTGGGCAAACTGAAGTGCGAGTCGCCGTTGATCATTGTTGGTTCTGTGGCCAGATTGATCTGTTGTTATTTTATCCTGGAAGCGATATTGCTGCATTCCATCACAGCTTAAGTGGGGGGCAATAATCTCTTCAAGAACAGTCAAGTCCTCTTAAAGGGTTTGGCGACTCAGCTGGTGTGTTCTTCTTCTTATCAGAATTTGTTAAGCGATAAGAGATAAGTTTTCTTTACTTTCTTCGTCAATTACAGTCTTTATAGTTTGTTATTGCCTTCGTGTTTTGTTTCGTTAGTTGGTTATTTGCTATGTTCTTGTTATTATATATATAACTGCCCATTGTTGCTGTGTAGTTAGAATTATACCCAACAATCTTGAAGAGATTATCTGTGTTAATTAATTAGCAAGATGGTTAACGAAACTGTTGATGTTCCTAAAATTGTTGAGACTGGTTCTAGTTCTGGTGGTACTACTACCATTGACTGGACCACGTATCGTTTTCCCCATCCAATTGATTTATCGGGTATGCCTAATAAATTTAGTGGTGGAGCTTCTTTTTTCTCTTTGGCAGAAAAAGACGAAGCTCTGGTTAACGGTTAAGGATCTATGATTAGTGGTACAGTATGATCCTCCTGGGTTGGATCAAGAGAAAGCTGAATTTGTTAAGGTTTATGCTTTATGGGCTGAGAAGGATGAGGTGGCCAAGGCAGCCATTTTGGAAGCCTTGGAGAACACCTTGCTCGATGTTTATTCATCAGATGTCTATACTGCTAAAGTCTTATGGGATAAGCTGGACCAAACCCATAATACTGATTCTTAAGGTCTTGAGAAGTATTTTGTGGCTAGGTTTCTTGATTTCAAGTTGGTAAATGGGAGATCCATGACTGAACAGGTTCATGAGTTTGAGATGTTGGTTCGTGATTTGGGTGAGTCCGATATGGTCTTGCCTGAGAAGTTTCGAGTGATGTCTGTGATTGAAAAGCTCTCTAAGTCTTGGGAAGAGTTTGCTTTCTCCCTGAAAAGACAGAAAGGAGAGATCACATGGACTAACTTGATGTTGGACATCTCTGTACAGGAGCAGCACAAGTCCAAACAGGGACATGTGTTGCCTGTGGAACATAGGAGCTCGAAGGTGAATGTAGTGACTATAGGACAGAAAAGAAAGGTAGTCACTAAGAAGACTAACACTAAACCTGACAAGAACAAGGCTAAGAAACCAAAGGCGAACAAATCATGTTGGTCTTGTGGACAGGTTGGTCATTGGAGCAAGGACTGTCCAAGTAAGAAAGCAAAGAAAGCTGGAGTGGTAGCTCAAGCAAATACTGTACTTGGACTTGGAACCACGAGTGGGCCAGTAGCTAACATGGTCATTGGTGAGGTTGTTGCCTCTGGAACCGATGACTGGTATGTTACTTACCACCCTGTACTACTTTCCACTTATCTGTCACATGAGTGGTTGATTCATACTGGAGCTAATGTACATATTTGTGCTGATATTAGCTTGTTTGTATCTTATCAACAGTCATGGAGTGACAGTGACGATGGGGAATGCTAGTGCTGCACAAGTGCTTGGAATAGGAAACGTGGACCTGGAGTTTGCTTCTGGGCGGATTATATCTCTCACTAGAGTGTATCATGTTCCCTCTATTCGTAGAAATATTATAAGTGGAAGTTGTTTAGTTAAGAACGGCTTTGAACTTTCTTTAAAATATAATAAAGTAGTTATTACTCATACGGGTACATTCTTTGGCAAGGGTTACTTGTCTAATGGTTTGTTTTTAATAAATGTTGAACCCGTTTTGGGTGGTTTTATTAATGATAGTGTTGCACCTTCTGTTAATTGTGTAGAATCATCTGATTTGTGGCACTTACGACTTGGTCATTTAAATTTTGGTGCTCTAAAGAATATGATGAATTTAGAGTTGATTCCAAAGTACGCCATTGATAAGAAATCTAAGTGTCAAGTGTGTGTAACTGCTAAACAAACAAGGAAACCTTTTCATAATATTATTAGGGATTCCGACTTGTTAGATTTAGTGCACTCAGACATATGTGAATTTGGTGGTGTGTTGACTAAGGATCACTGTAGATATTATTACCTTTATAGATGATTGTAGTAGACATTGTTATGTTTATTTGCTTAAACATAAGGATGAATCACTAGATAAATTCATTATGTATAAAAATGAAGCTGAAACACAAACTGGCAAAGTACTTAAATGTTTGAGGTATGATAGAGGTGGTGAGTATACGAGTACCTTGTTTAATGAATTTTGCGCAAGCAATGGTATAGTTCATGAGGTTACTCTACCATACACACCTGAGTATAATGGGTGGCAGAACGAAAGAACAGAACTTTTAAAGACATGATTAACAGTATGCTAATTAATTCTGGATTGCCTAAGTACATGTGGGGAGAGGCTCTGAATACGGCTTGCCATATTCTGAATAGAGTCCCTCTGAAACATATGGACAAGACACCATATGAATTATGGAGAAAGCGTAGAACAAGTTTGAGTTATCTTTGTGTGTGGGGGTGCCTTGCTAAGGTGCTTTTCCCTGAACACAAGAGAAAGAAACTGGGTCCGAAAACTGTTGATTTTATCTTTCTGGGCTATCTTGAAACCACAACTGCTATGAGATTTTTAGTATTAAAATCTGACATAGATGGTATTGTGGCGAATACGATAGTTGAGTTTCGTGATGCAACTTTCTTTGAGGAAGTATTCCCAATGAAGACTGATATATCTTTGGGTAGTTCTGAGGATAATCCCACTCACACATCAAGTTCTATTCCTGATCATGTGGAAAAGATGACAAATGTGGGGGTGGATCCTGGTAGTAGCTCTACTCCTAAAAATATAGAGGAACCTAGAAGGAGTAAGCGTGCAAAGGTAGTCAAGGACTTTGGAAGTGACTTTATCACTTACAATGTCGAGGATGAGCCTTTAACTTTCCGTCAAGGCATTGGAAAGACGCTGTAAAGAGTGAAATTGACTCAATTGTTTCAAACGGAACATGGGAGTTAGTTGATCTCCCTCCAGGGTGTTCTACTATTGGATGTAAATGGATCTTCAAGAGGAAGCTAAACCCTGATGGCTCAATAAATAAGTACAAGGCTAGGCTAGTTGCTAAGGGCTTTAGGCAAAGGGAAGGCATTGATTATTTTGATACATATTCTCCAGTTGCCCGAATGACAACAATCAGAATGCTTATTGCATTGGCTTCTGTACATGGTCTTATCATGCATCAAATGGATGTAAAGACAGCTTTTCTTCATGGTGACCTTGAAGAAGAGATTTATATGGATCAGTCTGAGGGATTTGTTGCTTCTGGTAATGAGAGGAAAGTATGTAGACTAGTCAAGTCCATCTATGGCCTTAAACAAGCACCTATAGACTGGCATAAAAAGTTTGATGAAACTGTTTTAGACTTCCGATTTTTTTTTAGTTAATGAAAGTGACAAGTGTGTCTACTATAAGGTTAGAGGTAATGATTTTGTGATCGTGTGCTTGTATGTAGATGATATCTTGTTGTTTGGAACCAATATTGAGATTATTAACGTGACAAAGAGTTTCTTGAAGAGGCACTTTGAGATAAAGGATATGGGTGAGGCTAGTGTGATTCTTGGGATCAAGTTGACTCAGTCAACTGATGGAATAACTTTGTCACAGTCTCATTATATAGAGAAATCTATACTTGAGAAGTATGGTTATTTAAATTGTAGAATCGCTAGTACACCATATGATTCAAAAGTTTCCTTAGTCAAGAATAGTTCAGGAGTTCATGTGTCTCAGTTAAGGTATTCTTAGAATATTGGGAGTTTGCAATATCTTGCTAATGTGACTAGGCCAGATATTTCTTGTTCTGTGTCTAAGTTGGCTAGATATACAAGCTGTCCAAACAAGACTCATTGGGAGGCACTGGATAGAGTTCTTAGATATCTGAAGGGAACTATTTCCCTTGGCTTGCATTATCGGAGATTTTCGGGGGTACTCAAGGGGTACAGTGATGCAAGTTGGATAGCTAAGAAATCTGGTTCCAATGGAGTGACTGGATATGTGTTTACCCTTGCGGGTGGAGCAGTGTCCTGAAAGTTTTCTAGACAGACTTTGATTACTCGATCTACTTTTGAGGCTGAGTTGTGTGCACTTGATGCCACGAGGACGGAGGCTGAATGGTTACATGGACTCATGAGTATGTTGCCTGTACTAAGCAAGCCGCTTCCTGCAATTTCTATTCATTGTGATAGCTGTACAACTATCGACAAAGTCAGAAGTGTAAAGTATAATGTTAAAACAAAGAGACACATCCAAGTTAGACTAAAGTCTATAAGGGGTCTTGTGTCTGATAGGATTATTGCTATAGAGTTCATAGAAACTCAGGATAATATAGCTAATCCGCTGACTAAAGGGATTGAGAATGCTATATTCCTTAAGTCGAGGTTGGGGATGAGACTGGTAACCCATCATAATTCATCAACAGCGGGAACCCAATACACCTGAGAGGAGATCCCTCGAAGTGTATTCAATGTGATAATAACAAGTTGTAAGGATGAATTGGTAGTACCTCTACCATATACATTTAGATACTTATGTATCTGAGTCTATTCCCTATAAATCTTAAGAGGTACTTGAACTGCTAGTTAGCAAGGGTTATTTGAACTCTGAATGGGGTCAAGTCGTTTGACGAGATGATAGCAGCACATCTCTGGAGATGCCCAGCTAAGCGAATGTAATTATGTGGCCGTAATTAGAGGAAAAGGTTATTCCTCGAAACATTATGTGTTACATTTTTCATAGTTTCGGTGTCAAAATGTAAAGATTGTTTAACCGCTTTTAAAAAAAGGGTGCTAGTTCACATTCACGTATAGCTGACAAAACTGTTAGCGAAAAATTTTCATAGACATAAACAATTCTAAAATCAAAACTTTAAGTGTGAATATAGTGATGTGACTTCATTTTTTCATGTTAATTTTCTGTGTTAATTTTTTTGCGGAAATTTAATGTTTTTTGATGGAGTTATATCATTGTTTAAACATTATAAAGCTACAAAATGTGAAAGACATTACAATTGTTAATCTCATTTGTCCTAATCCACTATTATCTAAGCAAGGAAAACTCCAGGGATTATAATATGTTTTGGAGATGAGTGTTCTGTATTCGAATTTTTCAAATGCATACAACATTGCAAAAATGTGTAACTTAGAGGGGAGGGGACATCCAGGAAGCTTCATAAGGCCATTTAGGGGACAAAGAGTGTCAAGATAAACATATTAATCTGCTCCTGATACAAACAATTACGCTATAGTCCAGGATATATAATGAGTAAGTTAAAAGAAAAGTTTGGAACGAGACTGATATGCAAATATAGATGGAGGATAATCTATATATAATCACCAGAGCTGGCCATTTCTGAAAATTTTTCAGATGTGTAGTGGCATCATTTCCGAAGCTCAGCCACTAGAAAACACTAATTCATCAAATAAAGAAAGGCATTAAAGTAGATTATTTCAGACACCTAACATGCCACTCACATGTTTCCATTACATTGCTGCTTCAGTACTACTGCCCCCCCCCCTCCCCTCCCCTCTATAAATCTCCCTTCCCCGGCGCGTTTAACACACACACCGTTCTCGAAACGGATAAAAAAACGGAGATTCCAATTCCGTTAGGTTTAACAAGGCAATTTGATTAGAATTTAGCATTGGAGTTGACAATGTACATAATCCTAGTAGCTTGCAAAAATTAGACACTCAAATAGAAAGGCACTGTTAGGTAGTGATGGTTAACTTAATTACCAATTCTAGACTCTCTAATTGACTAGGAAGATCGATCCGTTTTGTTCTTGCTGCTGCTACTAATCTGCTGGTGATGATTACGGCTCCCGGTCGTACCGGTACCGTTATCTCTCTTGTGTGGAGGCCCCGAGAAAAGGGGAAACCCGAACACGCCACCTGACTTTGAAGATCCACGGAGCGAACAAACAGGCACATTGAGAACAGGAGTAACTCGAACATTAGCTGAGTATGACCTTTCCACTCCACGGTGCTTGTGCCGAGGACCTCCATTGAAACTACTCGGACTACTTGAACTCCTCTCCAAGCTCTGGAACACTATTTTCCCCGATGAATTCATTCGAGGACTATCCAACGATAGTCCTCCCCGGGCTGCTGCTGCTGCTGTGGCATTATTATCTACTTGTCTTCGCATTGGACTTTTGTTGATTTTGCAATCACTCCTGTTTTTTACTAGTCTAATTCTAGGTGGATTCTGGAATTGCTTTTGTGAAAAATTGCTGTGAGGCTTATCCAAATCAAGAGACAGCCTAGGTAGATCGTCGTGATCGTGGCCAGAGGACGAGGATGATAGAGATAAACGAGACGATATTGAAATCGACTCGTTATCAGTGTCTCTAAGCAAAGGGAGGCTTAGAGATGGATCAATTGAAGATGATGGAGTAGCTTTTGAATTTCTATGCAGAAAATGTTTAAGCGACTTAGCAGCACCTGTACCAGAACCTGTACTAGTATTAGTATTAGTCTGAGTTTGAGTCGTCAGAGTTTTCGAGTTTTCGAGCTTAACATTGTTGTTCTGGTAGAGCCTTTTCAGCCCTAGAAGATCCTTCCACCTACTCGAACACCTCGGTGCCTTGGGTGAAAACAAGTACGGATCCATTCCGGCAATCTCGCAGCTCCGGTGAACTTTCGGAGTATCCGGCAGCCTAACCTCCGACGAAATCTCAGATTGCCGGAACTGAAGCGGCATTAGCTTCCCGTCGGAGAATAATTCGTCGGCCGGTAACATTGTAACCGGAAAATCAAGCCGGAACTCGAAATCTCCGATAACATCACACTGATCTGCTTCCACTTTGTCGTCATCTTCTGTTTTTGTAGATCTAACAGTAGGCTTTGATGTTTCTTCATCACGCCCGAATGTCATTTGAGGACTTAACCATCCGTACGCCGGAAAAGTCGCCGGGCAGTCCAGAAATTTCTCCGGTGATAATGAAATGTTGTTTATGCAAGCTGATGCCATCTCGACGATCATGCAACACAGCAAATACAAATAAGAACGATATAGAACTGGTCGGTAGAAAGATTTGTGTGTGAGAGAGAGAGAGAGATTTCCCGCTTGTCTAGGGTTTGGAGAGAGGGGTTTGATTATTTACTGAGAAGAGTGTACTTAGAAGACCGTAATATAGGGGGCATATATAACCAATATTATTACAACAGGGTCCCACGTCATCTAATTATATCTTGACAACTGTATTGGAGTCAAAGTAAATTGATAGCGTGGCAAAGATAGAGGGAAGAACAAGGCACTGGGTCTTTTCATCTATAATTAACACGTTTCCCAACTTTATCTAACGGTTTATATTGTGCTCTCAGACCTCCTGTATCTGGAATGGATGCATCACCTTTTATTTGCTGTCATTTTTTACGAATTTTAAAAGCTATCAGACGTGATTTCATAGTCTACTAGAGTCTGGAGTACATATTTTTATAAATATTAGTAATTTATTAAATAATTTTCTTTATCTATATAAATTATAAATTAGCATACAATTTTTAAATTCCTCTTTGATATGCTCGTTTACACTTATAACGTACTTTTGCACTATGATCGAGCATCTAAATTTATAGGACATTTTGTTGGATAAAATTTTTTGTGTATTGAGCTATTGTGGGATATTAATGAGATATATTTGAACAATCATGAGTTCGATTCATTTAACTTGTTAGCTTGATTATTATCTTTTTATTTTTTCAAAAATGATGAATATTTCCTCTAATAAAAATTTCGAAATACATATCCTCAAACGGATAGGGATTGTGAGATTTTCTTTCATCCACAAAATTTATCATCCAACCGAAATTTATGCTTAACAAATAGATGGATCGTAATCTTAATTATGATTATCATAAGAAAAAAGAATACCGAATATATATATACATATATATATGATATGGAGGGCAAAAGTACCCCGATCGCGATTAGACCATTATAACTTCCACGAAAACTTGAGCAATACTCACGGAAGTTGGGGGGCAAATGATATGGATAAAAATACGTCATAAAGACACAATGATATGGATAAAAATACGTCATAAAGATACAATGATATGGATAAAAATACGTCCTAAAGACACATTAATATCGCATTAATTGCACTTGGGCTTCTTGTCCGAAAGGTCCAACACAGACCTATCTGGTCCAAGCTTCGTAGCAGGCCTGTCTGGTTTAAGCTTCGTAACAGACCTACGACGGCCCAAACAACCAAGGCCCACCAGCGGAGGTCATCCAAGTCCACGAACACGAGTTGTTCACGGACTAGGCCCAATACGGCTGGAAGAGCAGAGACATGTGTTCTAAACGGACTCAAAATCCTACATCAAAGGTTCTGGATCCCCTTCCCCAAGAGGAATCCTATTCACCATCTAAGTTGGAGACTTGTCCACCAAGTCTCCCAACAGAAGTCTAACCCTAGACTCCCCACTATATAAAGGGCTCTACCCCTCAATCTAGAACTACGTTTTTGGCTTGATTCACTACAACACAGAGATACGTAGGCATCTTGCTATGACCGATAGTCCCGAACGCAAGAGCAGCCATTAAAGTTCAAAACTCACCAACCCTAGCATTAAATACTAAAGTACTCAGGTTTTTATTCCATAACATTTGGCGCCGTCTGTGGGAAACTTACAACAACCATGGTGAACACACGGAGCAGAAACAGTGGTGGGACAGACACTCATGTCCCATCGCGAACAATAGCATCAACGGTGGAGGTGCCACCGCACTCAACTTATGCCTCCCCCCAAGGAGGAGCCCTGGTAGGGGCAACTGAGGCTCAGCCACAAGGGTCGAATCCCCCGGCTCCTCAAGGGACGAATCCCCAATTGTAACAGGTGCATGCACCTGTGAGCTCTCGACCCACTGGGTATGAGTACTCGACGATCGTGACCACTAACCCCCCTTACGGGACGCCTCTATACCCTGAAGTAGGAGGGAGTGGACACTCTGATAGGGGTAAAGCACAAGGGCGGACGCCTCAATACATACGTGGCTTAGCTCCTATTTCGGAGGATCAAGAATTCTCTGGGCCTTATACTGAAAGAGACTCCGAGTCATCGGATGATGATGTTGCTCCAAGAAGAAGGCGTGCTGGCAAGGAGCCGATGGCTGACACTAAACAACGCTCTAGGAGTACTCAAGGAATGAATCCCCAAGATGTTCAAGAAAGGATCAGGGCTCATGAAGCAGAGATCCAAAGGCTGAAGCGAGACCTGGAGACACATCTGGCCCCAAGACCCCCACTTGTTCCAAGGCGGAGAAATCCTCCTCCAATCATAGACCTAGATGGTCCAATACCAAGAAGGGCAGCTGCCCCAAGGGCTGATCCATGTGATCTCATGCCCCTAGGTGATCCTGATGATCCAAACCATCATTCACTGATGAGATAATGAATGCTCGTATTTCAAGAAAGTTCAAGATGCCCACCATCAAAGCATATGATGGTACTGGCGACCCCGCTAATCATGTTAGGATATTCTCTAACGCCCTGTTGTTACAGCCCGTTAACGGCGCTATTAAGTGTCCGACCTTCCCTCAAACCCTATCGGGCATGGATCAAAGGTGGTATAGTCGTCTTCCCCTAAACTCTATTGGATCTTTTAAGGATTTGAGTCAAGCTTTTATCAAGCAGCTCATAAGTGGCAGAGTGCACGAGAAGAGCTCATCATCTGTCATGGGTATAGTCCAAGGGGTAAAGGAGTCCCTGAGAGAGTATCTGAATCGATTTACGAAGGAGGCTTTGAAGGTCCCTGATCTTGATGATAAAGTAGCTATGATAGCCCTATAGCAGGGGACTAGAGACGAGTTCTTTAAGATGTCCTTGGCTAAGCGCCCTCCCGAAAGCATGTTGCAGCTCCAAGATAGAGCTGGGAAATATATTAAGGTGGAGGAAAGTATGAAGAAGATGGCTGTGAATAACGAACCTACTGGGAACAATAAGCGGAAGACGGATCAGGAGTATGATGCCAATGACAAGTATCCACGAATTGGCAAAAACTCTAACTCCTCCTATTCTAAGAAGAATCAGCAACCAAGGTTCGCTGAAATATGCAAGGCTGAATGCTCCAATGAGCCAAATCCTTATGAAAATTGAGAAGGATAAGGACTTCAAATGGCTGAAGCCACTAAGGGGACACCCCGAGAAGAGGGACAAGAATAGGTACTGTAGGTATCACAAGGATGTCGGTCATGATACTGACGATCGTAGGAAACTCAGGGATGAGATTGAGTATCTGATCCGAAGAGGAAAGTTTGGACAGTTTCACCAAGGGTGAAGAGGCCGGAGGCCAGAAGAGAGATAATGATCGAAGAGATGATGATCGGAGGGGTAATGACATAGATCGCAACCCACAGCCTCGAGGGCCGGTAATTAATATGATCTCGTGGGGTCCTACAGCAGCTGGCACAACAAGGAACTCCCGAAAAGCATATGCAAGAGAAGTAATGAGCATAGTTGGGGAACCATCTAAGCGTTCCAAGTCTGAGATGACACTTAAATTTGGTGACCCAGACCTTGAAGGTTTGAAATTTCCTCAGGATGATCCTCTGGTTATCACTCTGATAATTGGAAATCGTCATGTTATGAGGGTCCTAGTGGACAATGGAGCTTCCGTGGACATTCTGTTCCATGATACATTCATAAGGATGGGCTATAATGACTCTCAGCTAACTCCATTTGACGCACCCATCTACGGGTTCAACCATGTGGAATGTAAAGTGTGGGAGAAATACAACTTCCTATAACTATCGGGGAAGAGGCCAGGGAGGTCACACAAATGTTGAACTTTCAGGTTGTCAAGGCAGCCTCTACCTACAATGCAATCATGGGTAAGACAGGGATCCATGCTTTTAAGGCTGTTCCCTCCACTTACCACATGGTACTGAAGTTCCCAACTAGAAACGGTGTAATCTGACCCAGGGTATTGGTGGTGTAATACGTGATGAAAGGGGCAGCTTTGTAAGGGCAATGTGTAAACAGATAAGAGGAAATTGGACACCCAGGGAAGCAGAAGCTATAAGCCTTAAAGAGGCTCTGTCATGGGTAAAACAGTATGGTTTCCGCCGCTGTGTTTTTGAGATGGATTCTAAATTGTTGGCAGATGCGGTTAATGGTGATACAGGACGATCCTACTTTCATTCTATTGTTGGTGACTGTGTTGCGTTGTTTAAGCACTTTGAGAATGTGCTAGTACGTTTTGTACCTAGGTCTGCGAATGGAGTCGCTCATTTGTTAGCTAGAGTGTCTCGTTCTATGTCAGACTCTCAAGAGTGGGAAGATGTTGCTCCCAATCTCTTATTTGATGTACTTTCCTTTGATTTGAATTAATGCAAGTACGTTTATCTCAAAAAAAAAAAAAAAAAAACTAGAAACGGTGTTGGATAAGCAAGAGGAGATCAGAAAATGGCCCGCAGTTGCTATGTTGCAGCACTTAGGCCCGATGGAACTGGGGGGCAGGTTCTCCCCAGAGAAGACATGGATGTCCGAGAAAATGACGAGCTACGAGGAAAGCCAACGGAGGACTTGATCCCAGTTCCCTTAGATCCCTTAGACCCGGAAAAGGTCACATACATTGGGGCATCTTTGGACAAGCCTTTGAAGGGTCGGATAACAACTTTCCTCCAAGAGAACATAGATGTATTCTCTTGGACAGCAGCTGATATGCCTGGGATTGACCCTAACCAGATAACTCAAGGTTGAATGTTGATCCAACTTAAAAGGCTGTAAGGAAAAAGAAGAGAACTTATGCCCCTGATAGGCTGGAAGCCATTAAACAGGAGGTCGAGAAGCTTTTAGAAGCAGGATTTATAGAGGAAGTGCAATTCCCTGAATGGTTAGCCAACCCCGTAATGGTTAAGAAGGCCAATGGAAAGTGGAGGATGTGCATTGACTTCAGTGACTTGAATGATGCTTGTCTCAAGGATTGTTACCCCTACCAAGGATTGATACCCTGATCGATGCCACTACTGGACACGAGATGCTAAGCTTCATGGATGGCTTCAGTGGTTACAATCAGATCAGAATGCATAAGGATGACACCCCCAAGGTATCTTTCATAGCCGACTTTGGTGTATTCTGTTATCTTGTTATGGCTTTTGGACTTAAGAATGCAGGAGCTACTTACCAAAGACTGGTAAACAAGATATTTGCCCATCTAATTGGGAAGAGCATGGAGGTCTATATCGATGACATGTTAGTCAAAAGCCTAAGCAAGGCCGATCATATTAGTCACCTCAGAGAGGCATATGAAGTGCTGAGGCACCACAAGATGATGTTAAACCCAGCCAAGTGTGCTTTTGGCGTTGGGTCTGAAAATTTTTTGGGTCACATGGTCTCTAAGAGGGGGATAGAGGCCAATCCCGACAAGATCAAAGCCATTCTAGACATGGAGCCACCACGCTCCATCAAGGACGTTCAGAAGCTGACAGGAAGAATTTCAGCTCTAGGGAGGTTCATCTCCAAGTCTGGAGACAAATGCCTACCCTTTTTCAAAACCCTTAAGAAGGTGAAGGACTTCGAGTGGACTGCTGAGAGCCAAGAGGCCTTCGAACAACTGAAGAAGTACATGACTGAAGCCCCGTTTCTGGGCTTCAGTCAAGAGTGGACTGCTGAGAGCCAAGAGGCCTTAGAAGGACATCTACACCACCGCTTTCTGGGCTCATTTTGAAGATTCCGTTTGAATCTTCATCTTCTTCGATTATTTTCAAGAGCTTTCTGGGTTCCAGTCTTCATCCATGGCGGATTCCGATTCATCTCACTCCCAGGTTCCCCAAGCTGTTCTCCCGTCCATCTAGGGTCAGCCTAGGTAAAAAAATCTCTTGTCCATTCCTCAGTTATTTCTCTTAGAGATCTTTTAACCGAGTTCGGGCAAGCCTTTCCTAACATATTACACTTAGATGCATATAATTACCCTTCTAGATTTGGTTCAGAACAAGTAGGTACCATAGCTCACCTCTTTGGTATTTCTCACCCTTATAGGGCCGAGGCTCCAGGCCCAAATGATAGGGCATGTTATCCAAAGCCTGGGGCCATTCGGGTCTATAGAGAAACCTTTTATGCTGGTTTTCTCCTTCCTTCTCATCCTTTCGTTTTTCGCCTTTTGGCTGAAGCTCGAGTCTATCCGACCCAACTCACACCCAATTCTTGGCATTTCATTCACTGTTATATGGCCCAATCACGTAAACACGGTTTTGAGCCCAATGTTTATGTCTTTCGCTATTTATTTAAATTTGTAAATACTTCTGAGGACCAAGGATGGGTCAAAATAGTTTATAAATCCTTGGCCCGCTCCTGCTTTGTTTCTGGCACCAACCTTGACTCGTATCCAACTTGGAAGAGCGAGTGGTTTTATGTGTTTCTGGATTTCGAGGAGGGTTGGGACCATTTTTTCAGGCCCAACTTCTCAAAAAGGATAGACGGGTCTTTAAGAGACCTATAATTATGGATAGATGAGGATGCGGCCATCAAGGCTATCACAGCTGATAACTTGCATCATTGCGCTCTCATCCTTTCAGAGGGTAATTTGCAAAATTTAGGTCTAAGTGACCTAGGTCCCGAGGGTATTTCTTTCCCCTTTTATTCTATTTTCTTAATTTCTTATTTTGTCCTTCTTCTTACGTGCCTATATCTTTTCGCATCTAGGGCAGCTCTGGACACGATTTTCAAGAAGCGAGAGGCTCGTGCTGCCAAGGGCTCTGCTGTTGAGACCCACCATGACAAGCGGGTTAGGATTGGTGACGGCCCTTCAGTCGCGGTTAAGGAGGCCGTCCCTACCTTTTTATCCCAGAGGCCCCTTAGTCTTGATGAGGATACCTTTCCTTTCACCGTCACTTGGGGCCTTCAGAAGAGGGACACCGTGGTAGGGAGTTCCGAGGCTGCCGCTGTTTGGTCCAAGAGTGTGACTACGCCTCGTGACAGGGCTGAGATAGTAGAGTCTTCTGATGACCTACAGATTGAGCGTCTGGGTGCTCAGGTCGTGGCTTCTGTAAGCCTCTTCCTCGTCTCCTTTTTGACTGTTTTTCAATTCTTTCATACTTACTTACTGTATTTGGATATGCTCGTGCAAATGAATACCTATCTTCAGGCTGCCCTTCACAATCTGAAGGATGTGAGGACTAGCCTGACTATTGCTGAGAGAGATAGGGAGAGGTACCTCAAGGCTTCCGAGGCCAACTTCACTCGTTTCCGTGAGGTAGAGAAGGAGCTGGCGGATGAAAAGGAGAAAGTTCGTAAGCTGGAGCTGGATGCTCAGAGGGCCCGAGATGAGGTGATAGCTGAGTATAAGGCATCTCAGGACTTTCAAGATGTCCTGAATGCTGAGTACGATGCTAACTTCTCGGAGACCTTTTCTAGCTGCTGGGAGCAGATAGTGGAGGAGATTGAGAAGAAGATCCCGGAGGTGACTCTCGCAGCCTATCCAGTCCCTGCTATTCCTGGGCAAGAGCCTCTTCTCGATGATATTCCTCTCTCTCCTACTCTCACTACTTCCGTTGAGGTCACAGTTGCTTCTCCTCGAGATGCTGATCCTATGGGAGATAAGCCCGTTCCCCCTTCTACTACTGTCGATGAGGGAAACATTGATGATGACTTTTTTAAGGATCTTGAGTAGTTTGTTTTCCTTATTTGGCCCATCGTGGCTTCTTATGTATTGACTTATTCGTATTGGGAACTTATTACCCTTCAGGGTTTATTATGTTATTTTAAGTTATTTGTTTGCTTTTCTACTATCCCTTTCAAGTACTTGTACTATTAGTTTGCTAGCTTTTTAAAAGCTGTCCCTTATTTTCCTCGTAATTGTACTAAAATAGATAAGCAAACTCAACCATATATAGTATGCACCAAACAGTTCTATGATAAAATGAACTAAACAATTGTAAAATAAGTTTATGGCAACTCTTGGGATTCATCCCTTACACAACTCCGAATAATCTTCAAAAATAAATCTAAAATATGTAAATCCTAAGCAAGCAAAGCTTCAAGGTGCTTTTCAACCTACTTGTCATTTTGACAAGTGAGAATCATGTTTAATGGCTTCATACATAGTAAACCTTTAGGTTTTGTGCATGCCAAGTTCTCGGGACTTCAATACCATCCATAGTCTCCAGCTTATAGGTTCCTCTACCATGTACACTCTTGACCTTGTATGGCCCTTCCCAATTTGGGGCAAGCTTCCCTTTCTGCCCTACACCAGAAGCTTCCACCTTCCTCAAGACTAAGTCACCCTGTTTGAAGAACCTTTATTTAACCCTTAGATTGTAGTAGAACGAAGCCTTTTTCTGATACTCCACTATCTTCGCATGTGCCTCATCTCGGACTTCATCAATTAGATCCAGGGCTAATCTTTGCCCTTCCTCATTCTCCTCAACAATGAAAGCTTGAATCCTGGGAGAGGAATGTGATATCTCTACGGGAACAACTGCTTCTTCCCCATATGCTAACATGAAGGGAGTTGCTCCAGTCATGACTCTACAGGTAGTCCTATAGGCCCATAGTATTGGGAGTATTTCATCTACCCAGTTTATTCCTCGACTTCTCGATCCTCTTCTTTAGTCCATCCAGGATTATTCGATTCACATCTTCTGCTTGTCCATTGGCTTGTGGGTGAGCCACAGAGGTGAACCGTAACTCAATTTCATTTTCTTCACAGTACTTCTTGAATTCCTCGTTGTTGAATTGTGTTTCATTGTCAGTGACTAGGATGCGGGGAATTCTATACCGGCACATGATATTTTCTCACAGGAATTGTGCAACCTGCTTAGTTGTGATTTTGGCCAAGGGTTTGGCTTCAATCCACTTGGTAAAATAATCAATGGCTACAATCAAAAACTTCCTTTGTGCCGTGGCCATGGGGAAAGGCCCCAGAATATCCATTCCCCACATAGTAATGGGGATGGGCGAGTTGATGGAGGTCAGCATCTCGGGGGGGTTGTCTAACAACTGGTGCGTGCTTCTGACAGCGGTCACACTTTTTCACATATTCTTTGGCATCGACCATCATTTCTGGCCAATAGAAGCCTAAGCGGATTATCTTATGAGCTAAGGCCCTGCCCCCCAAGTGTTGCCCACATATGCCTTCATGTACTTCTTCAAGAGCCAAGCGTGCCTCCTCGGGCCTGAGACACCTTAAGTAGGGAACCACGAAAGATCTTTTATACAAAATTCCATCTATCAAAGAGTATCTTAGTGCTCGAACAACCAATTTTCGTGCTTCGGTAGCATCATTTGGCAACCAACCGGTTTGAATGTGAGCCTTAATGGGATCTATCCATGATGTCCCCAGGCCTATAGGAGCCACAAGCTTAACATCAATGCTCCGTGTTTTTAAAACGCGAAAGTATACACTTCCAGAACTTTCTTCTATCTCAGATGAAGCAAACTTTGATAATGCATCTGCCTTAGCATTTTCCTCCCTTGGAATGTGCTCAACATAGCATTCATCGAATTGGGTCATCACAGCCCTTACTACGCGGACATACTTAACCATCGTATCAT
Source organism: Apium graveolens (assembly GCF_009905375.1). Taxonomy (NCBI): domain Eukaryota; kingdom Viridiplantae; phylum Streptophyta; class Magnoliopsida; order Apiales; family Apiaceae; genus Apium; species Apium graveolens. Next base: position 101,660,614 of record NC_133651.1, on the reverse strand, counting down.
CCCTTGCCTCAAACTCTCCCTTTACCTGGGATATGACCAACTTCGAGTCTCCACGGACTTTTAAGTTCTTGACTCTAAGTGTCCCTGCTAGGCCGAGACCAGCTATCAGGGCTTCATATTCTGCCTCATTGTTTGTGGTCGGGAAGTCTAACTTCATGGCATACTCAATCAAGAACCCATCAGGGCTTTGTAAAACCAATCTTGTTCCACTTGAATTTGTTTTTGATGCTCCATCAAAATAGAGAACCCAATATTCTTTCTCCTTATCATCATATTCTTTGTCCCCCTTATCAACTTCCTTATCTTCAGGTATGGTATCCTCATGCCCCCCGACTTCTTGGTTGGGTATGGTATATTCCACCACGAAGTCAGCTAATGCCTGGTCTTTTATTGCCGTTCGTGGCTTATACTTGATGTCGAACTCTCCCAGCTCTATTGCCCATTTGATCAACCTCCCACTAGCCTTGGGACTATGAATGATATTTCTCAGGGGCTGATTTGTTAGTACCTCAATTTGATGAGCCTGAAAGTAAGGACGTAACTTTCTTGAAGCCATTACCAAGGCTATAGCAAATTTCTCAATAGTTGAATAATTCAACTCAGCACCATGCAGAATTTTACTGACATAGTATACGGGTTTCTGGAATTTCAGTTCCACCTTAACCAACACATCGCTCAAAGCACTCTCTGAAACGGCCAAATACAAGTATAAAACTTCATTCAAAGCTGGTTTGGCCAACAGTGGGGCCTGGGCCATATATTGCTTTAACTCCTCGAATGCCTTCTGGTTTACCTCACTCCATACAAAGTCCTTAATGTTCTTTAGTGACTTGAAGAATGACAAGCACTTGTCTCCTGACTTGGAGACGAATCGTCCCAGCGCAACAACCCTTCCTATGAGCTTCTGAACATCCTTGACAGTTTTTGGTGGTTTCATGTCCAGGATTGCCTTTATCTTATCGGGGTTGGCCTCGATCCCTCCCTTGGAGACCATCAATCCCAAAAATTTTCCTGATCCTACTCCAAAAGCACACTTTGTAGGATTTAACATCATCTTGTGGTACCTCAGGACCTCAAAAGCTTCCCTCAAATGGGTTATATGATCAGTCTTTACTAGACTCTTGACTAACATGTCATCAACATAGACTTCCATAGTCTTGCCAATAAGATCCTTAAAAATTTTATTTACCAACCTTTGATAGGTGTCTCCTGCATTCTTAAGACCAAATGCCATAACAAGATAACAATAAACACCAAAGTCAGTGATGAATGATACCTTTAGAATGTCATCCTTGTGCATCTTAATCTGATTGTATCCACTAAATCCATTCATAAAACTCAGCATTTCATGCCCAACAGTGGCATCTATCAAAGTATCGATCCTTGATAACGGGAAACAGTCCTTAGGACATGCATCATTTAGATCAGTGAAGTCCACACACATCCTCCATTTTCCATTGGCCTTCTTTACCTATTACAGGGTTTGCTAACCACTCTGGAAATTGAATCTCCTCAATGAAACTAGCCTCTAAGAGCTTCTCCACTTCCTGTTTTATAGCTTCTTCCCTTTCTGGAGCAAAACTTCTTTTCTTTTGTTTCACTGTCTTCCGATTTGGGTCCATATTCAGCTTGTGAGTAATCAGTTCCGGGTCTATGCCTGGCATATCAGTTGTTGACCATGCAAATACGTCACTATTTTCTTGCAAAAATTTCACCAACTTCCCTCTAAGGGGCTCCTCGAGCGTTGCTCCAATAAAAGTCACCTTCTCAGGATCTTCGGGGGCTAAAGGAATTAAAACCAAGTCTTCTGCTGGCTTTCCTCTTTTCTCATCATTCTCTCGGATATCCAGATCTTCAATAGGAAGAACCTGCCCCCCCCAACTCCATCTGCCCTCAAAGAGGCCACATAACAGCTTCTAGCCATTTTTTGGTCTCCTATCTCTTCTCTAATCCCATCCTGGGTAGGAAACTTCATAACTGATTGGTAGGAAGAAGGGACTGCCTTGAAGATGTGTATCCCTGTTCTTCCCATGATAGCGTTGTAAGTCGAACTAGCCTTCACCACCATGAAGTCCAACATCTGAGTTGCTTGCCTTGGTTCCTGTCCTATGGTTGTTGGCAACTTGATTATCCCTTCTACGAGGCACTCCACTCCCGTAAACCCATATATTGGCATGTCAGTTGGGGTTAATTGGGAGTCATTATATCCTATCCTCAAAAAGGTGTCATGGAGCAAGATATCCATTGAAGCACCATTATCCACAAGGACCCTTCTCACTGGGCTGTTCCCTATTATCGGGGTTATAACCAACGGGTCGTCATGGGGAAATTTCACACCCTCCAGATCAGAATTATCAAAAGACATTATTACTCCTGTCCTGGCCCTCTTCGGGGCTTCCCCAACAATATGCATAACTTCTCGGGCATAGGCTTTCCTGGAGTTCTTGGATAACCCAGCAGCAGTTGGTCCTTCAAAAATTATGTTTATCATAGGCCCTCGGGATCGTGGTCCTCCGAAGACTGTATTTATAATCGGTCCTCTAGGCTGGGGATTCCACCCCTGATCGTCTTGGTCCCTCCTACGATTTTCAAAGTTCTTTATTCCATTGTTATTCCTATCCCCTCCTTCTCCAGTGTATTTGTTCAATCTTCCTTTTCGAATGAGAAACTCAATTTCATCTTTCAGCTGTCTACACTCATCGGTGTCATGATCAACATCTTTGTGAAATCTATAATACTTGCTCTTATCTAGCTTGGCAGGATCAGTCTTCAAGGGCTTAGGCCAACAAATATCTCGACCTTTCTCGATCTCCATCAAGATCTGGCTTCTAGGAGCATTCAGCTTAGCGTATTCAGTGAACTTTTGCCCAGGTTCTCCCTTCTTGGGGGCTGAATCAGGGTTTTGCTCGGTTCTAGGATACTTGTCCTTAGCGATATACTCCAGATCAATTTTCCGCTTCTTGCCTCAAGTGGGCTCATTACTCTCTTGGGAGTTGAGTCAGTATTTTCCTCAGTTCTAGGATACTTATCCTTAGCAATATATTCCAGATCAGTTTTTCGCTTCTTGCCTCCTACGGGCTCGTTGCTCACGACCGCTTCCTCATACTCTCTTCCACCTTGATGTACTTCCCTGCCCTATCCTGGAGCTGCAACATGCTTTCAAGGGGGCGTTTGGCTAAGGACATCTTGAAAAATTCATCCCTAGTTCCTTGTTACAGTGCTATCATGGCTACCTTATCATCAAGGTCTGGGACTTTTAAAGCCACCTTTGTGAAATAATTCAGGTAGTCTCTCAAGGATTCCTTTGTTCCCTGCACAATGCTCATAATAGATGCTGAACTTTTCTCATGTACTCTCCCGCTGATGAATTGCTTAATAAAAGCCTGACTTAATTCTTTGAACGACCCAATAGAGTTCGGGGGCAAACGACTATACCACCTTTGAGCCATACCCGACAGGGTTTGAGGAAAGGCCCGACACTTAATAGCATCATTCACGGGCTGCAACAGCAGTGCATTAGAGAATGTCCGAACATGATTAGCGGGATCTCCCATGCCATCATAAGCTTTGATAGTTGGCATCTTGAACTTCCTTGAGATATGGGCATTAATTATTTCTTCAGTGAAGGGCGGAGTAGGATCATCATGATCTCCAAAGGGGAAGAAGATTGCTTGGATCAGCCCTTAGGACAACTAACCCATCTCTGCACTGGACCATCCAGGTCTATGACAGGAGGAGGATTTCTCCCCCTGGGAGGTACTGGGGGTCTGGTGGACTGGTACACCTCCAAGTCGCGTCTCAGCCTTTGAATCTCAGCCTCGTGAGCCCTAATCCTTTCCTGCACTTCTTGGGGATTCGTCCCTTGGGTGCTCTTAGGACGTTGGCTACCATCAGCCATCGGCTCTTTGTCATCACGTCTCCTTCTTGGGGCTACTTCATCATCCGAAGATTCGGAGTCTCTCTCAGTATAAGGACCAGAAAATTCCTGATCCTCAGGGATAACAGCCAAACCTCGTATGTAGGGGGAGATCGCCCCCGTGCTTCATTCCGTCCAGCATATCCACATCCTCCAACCTCGGGGTAAAGGGGCATCCCATGAGGGGGGTTAGTAGTCACAACAGTTGAATACTCGTACCCAATGGGTCGAGAATTCACAGGTGCATGTAGTTGTTGAACTTGGGGATTCGTACCTTGAGTAGCCGAGGGAATCGTCCCTTGTGGCTGAGGTTCAGTTGCCCCTATCTGGGCTTCTCCTTGTGTGGCTGCATAAGTCGAATGAGGAGGTACCTCCACAGTTGACGAAATCACTTGGATTGTCCCCGTTGGTGTTCCTCCTTCAAGGGCTCTAACTTTTCTTCGTGTTTTCACCATGGTTGTTGTTGTGCTTCCCACAGACGACGCCAAATGGTATGGATAAAAAAACTAAGGTTATTATTTGATGTATTTATTACTAAGGTTCGGGAGCTCACGACCTTTAATGGCTGCATCTCGTGTTTCGTAGCTTAACTCTGCCTTTACGAGATGCCTGAAGGGTTTTTAACACATAAACGCAGTGAAAACTGTAAATTTAATCTTAAAAAAAAAACCGAAACCCTCCGTAGGATCTATGCGAAAAGTAATATTTAATTCGTAGTTCAGTATGTTTACCTTAAGAAGCTTTACGTTAATGGAAAGATGGAGGTCTTTAATAGCGATCCAAGAATGATGAACGGAGATCCTTAACAGCTGCTCCTCAAGTGTGAAGCACTCCACCGGTATCCACCAAGAAAACGATTTAATGAAGGAGGAGGAGATGAAGAGAATTAGGGTTTTGTAAATCTTTTTGGTTGAGGCAAAAATAGGGTCTATAATAGTATATTTATAGGCAAAATTTTCAGCTGAAATTTTTCCCATAAAATATTATTATTATTAACCCTTTATTATTCTCACTAATAATTAAAACACCTTTTAATTATTAATCATTTTTCTAAACTCTTTAGAAATAATTCTCTCACTTGATTTAATTTCCAAAAATTAAATTCTTAATTAATAATATTAAGAACCTTTTCTTAATTAATTTATAATCAATTAAATCTCATTTAATCAATTATTAAATTTGCCAATTAATTATTTATTTCATAAATAAATAATTATCAGCCATTACTAATTAATTCCTCCACCATTAAATCATTCTATTTTATGGTGTGACCTTGTAGATTCAATATTAAGCCGGTAGTAGAAATAAATAATAATAAAACTATTTTATCATTATTTATATAAATTCTCTAATTCATTAAATATGATTAATTAATTAATCATATTTATTCTACATCGTGAGGGATACTTCTCAGTATATCGCGACTATCCGGATAATACGAATTCACTGCTTAGAGTACCAAGAACCTATTCAGTGAGTAGTTACCGTACAATCAATTCCTTCTACCCTGCAATGTCACGATTAAATAAAAGGCATAGAACTTGTGTCAAGCCTATCTTATTTAATCACTTGCTTTCCCATTCACTATGCTTAGTTCTATTTAATGTAAATTAGAAACTCCTTTCTAATTTCATTCACTCTGGCCAGAGATTCCTGAACTAGCATAAGTGGATCAGCATTGAACATTCTCTTCCTTCACTGGAAGGGTAGATCCTTTATTGATCATACACTATCTTCGTGTACAAATTCCTATACCCAGTAGAGCCCTTATAATTATCCCTTGAGACTAAGAACTAAAGCAAAGCATTGTTCAGTATACACAAGATGACTATGATGACCTCAAGTCTAAGGATACTTGTACAACTATCACTATGTGAATAACTGCTGACACGTGAGTGAACTCCATCAGTTGTTCAGCTGTGTGAGTCATGTTCAGTGAACTTATTCTATAATAAGCACCTACATACTAGCTATAGTGTCACCACACAAATGTCTATGAGAACAGACATCCTTCATAATAAAGCAAGCATAGTATGTACCGATCTTTGCGGATTATTAATTACCAGTTAGTAATCCTACGACCAGGAACTATTTAAGTTTAGAGTTATCATCTTTTAGGTCTCATTATTATGATCTCATCACAATCCATAAAAAGCTTTACTCTAAACTGTGGTATATCTTATTTAAACATTTAAATAGATAGAGCCCGCAATAAAAACAAAACAAGTCTTTTATTAATATCAATGAAATCAAAATAGATTACATAAAAGTTATTCCTAAATCCTCATACATGATTGGACTTAGGACATATCTCTTTCAATGCCTACATATCTTTGTGAATTAGAGAATCAAGCCAAAAAACGTAGTTCTGATTGATGGGGTGAGTCCCTTTATATAGATGTTGAGAGTCCTTGAATTGGATTAGGGATAGGAGACTTGTTGATCAAGTTCTCAGACTTTAGATAGACTTGAAGTCCTAAAATAAAGGAATCAGATTCCTTGTTGGTGTAGGTGCCCTTGGGCTATCTTTTATAGATTTATATCACTGATTGGACTCATTTAATGAGTTGTTAATCTCCCTTATTTATTAATTACGAAATTAATAAATAATCAGAGCTTCGGGCCTCGTAATTGGGCTTCGTTACTAGACCATACCAGGTCTAATTAATTCAATATTAATTATATTTCTAGGCTAATTTTAGGCCCATATCATAATGGTTGGTGTAAAAAAAATATGTAGTAAAATAAATGGGTGGCTTAGATCAAATTATAGAAAAAAATGGATGGCTGAGATTAGATCTCATTGTAATATTAATGTGTAATATTACAGTATGCACTAATGATATATATAGACACAAATATACAAGACTAGGTTTGACACACCTAGACATGTTATAGACTTGTAGTTATTATATATAATTTCGGATATAATCAAATATGTATTATATATATAATGGTATCCGTTTGAATTTAGATTCACTTGTAATAATCCTGAAGACGTGTTGTTTGAGATAGATAGTTATTGGCATTTTTCTGATGGAGAGAACCGACATAACTGTTCAAATATTGAACTTATATATAAACCAATTTTGATCCCTGCTAGAACACATCATCTTCTCATACGGTATTTGTCCCATCATAATACAAATGTTGGAGAAACTAAAGGGTGGATCTAAGAGAAGATTCAAAATGGATTCAAGTATTATTAAGACAGGTTATTATATCTTTTACAAGATTGATCTATAATCTTAATGTTAATCTAACAATGGTATCAGAGCAACAGGTTTAAAGTTTTAGATATAGATCAATATTTTTGGATCATTTTATTCAGTTTTATTTTATGATTTGTATTAAACTAACAAATCATCTTCTTCTGGTTTATCTTTTTCACATGTATACAAGAATGTAATTGATTTATCATAAGTAAATTAATTCAATTTTATAAGCACAGTTATTTTTTTACTTATATTCAGTAATATGATTAATACTTGAATGTTAAAGATTATTTTACAAATTCATAGTTGAAGTGAATTCAAATTTTTTTCCTATAATATTTGTCTTTATATTTAATTGCCAAAGTAGTCATATTTATGCAACTATAATATATCATGAATTAACATGCATTTATTGAACATGTGAATTTTATACTAATAAATTAGTTGAATTTTATTTGTATTGATATTTGCATTTCGTGAAGGATTAAAAATTTAGAATGATTTTTTAACTTCTAAAGTTATTAATTTTTCAGAACTAATTTTTTTTTTGATAAATCTAAAAGTATTGGATTAATTGTTGATACATTTAAAAGAAGAGTGTATCACAAATGATACCACCTCTTAAAAATGATATTTGTAATCCATACATGAATACAATAGATTTTATATAGCTTATTTGGGACTAGGGCTATCAAAAAAATTCGAAAAATCCGATATTCATCTGAAAAATCTGCATTCGTATCCGAAATAAAGCGGATATTATCTGTATCAGAAACAAAACGGATATTACCTGTATTCGGATCCGACAATTGCGGATACGGATACAGATATAGACATCTTCGTATCCGATAATATCCGAATTCGAATAAATATATTTTATATTTAAATATTTAAATAATTTAAAAATATATTATATTAAATGTATAGTGTGTTTATGTGTATATATATTAAATATCACGTTTATACAAATTTTATAGACATATTAGAAAAAATCATTTGAGTTCAACAATTTAAAGATAATGATTATATTGAAAAGAAAAAAAATAATTTTTTGAAAAATTAAAATATAATTAAATCACTTTATCTCTTATTTTAATTTTTAAAAATTAATTTTTAATCTTTACTATATTTTTTCAATATTTTTTTAATTTTTAATAAAAAATAAAAAAAACTGATTGAAAATCGGATTCGAATCCAGATATTATCTGTATCCAGATAGTATCCGTCGGATCCGGATCCAGATATTATTCTTTAAATATTTCCGGATTCTGATACATATACAGATTTTCGGATTCGGATCCGGATACGGATATAGGGATACAGATATAGGCAATCCGTATCTGAATTATCCGTTTGGTAGCCCTATTTGGGACACATATACAGATTTATTTAAATATATAAATGAATATGTTAATGTATAATTTATTTTAGTATTTAAGTGAAACTAGATAAATCTCATACATAAACATGTATATGTAAAGTAAAGTTTCAGCGATGACTAACCCAAGAATAAGACTTTCTGCATCCATGAGTTTTTCCATGAGTACTAATCAAATGGAACTGCCCAATGGATTGAATTTCAAGAAGTGGAAACAAGATATTGAATTGAACCTTGGAATTTTGGACTTCGATCATGTTTTAAAAGAAGATCTCCCTACAGAGTTAAATGCAAATGCAATGAGAGATGCCAAAAATAAGTATGAGCAGTGGCATAAGCACAAGAAGATGGCCTTAATATGCATGAAAAGAAGTATGGACATATGTTGTAAAAGGTGGCATTCCGGAAACTATGTATGCAGGGGACTACTATAATTCTATTGCTGAAAAGTATAAAATTTCGGAGAAATCAGAAGTGAGTAATCTCATGAATGCACTTACAAGGATAAAATTTAATGGCCGAGGAAGCATCAGAGAGTACATTATGAAAGGAATTGTAATTGCAGAAAAATTGAAGGGTCTTAAGATGAATGTTGAAGAACCGTTTATAGTTCACATTTTCCTAAATTCTTTCTCTGATCAATACAGTCACTTGAAAAGCCTCTACAACACACAAAAGGAGAAATGGAGCCATAACGAATTAATATCTCTGTGTGCAAGAAGAATAAGAAGTTCTTAAAAGAGGAAAGCAAAAAAGTATCCATTTTGTTTCAAAAGGAAAGAATAAGAAGAATTTTAGTCATACGAGTAGGAGCTACAATGGTGGTGCTTCAAGTTCAGGTGTAAAATTTGATATAAAAAAGAATAAGTTTCGTAATGGACCAATGAAGTGTTTCTTCTGCAAGAAAACTGGTCACTGTAAGAAGGATTATGAAGGTTTTAAAGCATGGTTGAACAAGAAAGGTAATTTTATTTCAAAATCACTTTTAGCTCTAGAATTTTATGCATCTAATAATAAAAATTCTTGGTGGTTTGACACCGGACTCGCCTATACATATTGTTAATTTTGTACAAGGATTATTAATCCTAACAATCCCAAACAAGAATGAAATAAAAGTTTGTGTTGCAAATGGACAAAGGGTGGCAGTTCATGTTGTAGGTTCTGTCAAATAAGTCTTTAATAATAATTATGTGTTGGCTCTTAATAAAGTATATTGTATTCCCTCAATGAAGAGAAACCTAATATCTGGTTCTCAATTTGTAATGGATGATGCTTATAACTTTTATAGTAATAATAAAGCTATGTACTTCTATTATAATTCATCATGTTTTGGGAATGCAAATTTGGTTGATGGTTACTGTATGGTCAATTGCACTCATGAAGTCAGTATAAATCATGAAGTTTATAACATGTCTACAACAAAGGGAGCCAAACGAAAACGTAAGCAGCACAAGTCATCTTTTTTATGACATAAAGGCTAGGTCATATTTCAAAACAAAGAATGCATGAATTGGTTAAACAAGAAATACTTCCACCATTGGATTTTAGTGATTTTGAAATTTGTGTGGATTGTCTTAAAGAAAAAATGACAAATCAGAGACACTTCGATTCTAGAAGATCATCTGGTTTGTTAGATTTAATTGACAATGATATTTGTGGTCCTTTTCCTTTAAAACCATATGTGGAAATTCTTATTTTGTGACCTTCACTGATGATTTTTCAAAATATTGTTTTGTTTATTTAATTTTTTAAAAATCACAAGTTTTGAAGTTTTCAAAAGTTTTAAAATTAAAGTTGAGAAGCAGAAGGGGGTATCTATCAAAGTTGTTAGATCCGACCGGGGAGGAGAATACTATAGGAAATATACAGAGAAAGGGCAACACAAAGGACCATTTACGATATACTTGGTACAATGTGGTACAATTGCTCAATAGAGAATGCCACATGCTCCCCGACAAAATGGCGTGTCAGAGAGAAGAAATAGGAAATTGATGAATATGGTCAGAAGCATGTTTATTAGGTCAGGTTTGTGGGGGGAAGCTTTGAGAACAGTAAATTATATTTGTAATAGAATGCCAAGCAAAGCTGTTAAGTATACTCCTTTTCAAAATTGGTGTTTTCATAAGCCAAATCTTAATCATTTTCATGTATGGGGTTGTAAAGCTGAAGCAAGAGTATATGATGTTAATGGAGATAAGTTTGCATCAAGATCAACAAGTTCATATTTTATTGGTTATCCGAAAACATCAAAAGCTTTCAAATTTTATTGTCCAGGTCGACAAAAGAATTTTTGAAACAAACAGAGCAATTTTCTATGATGAAGAATTTAATCGAGATGAAAGTATGATTATTGAGAATGATGATGTGCCTGAATATGAAAATATACAAGATTGGTTATTCTTCCAGAACTTGCTACTCCTACAGAATAGTAGTGAAAGAGTAGAGATTGTACAAGAGCAAAATATGGAAAATCAAATTCCAGCAACAGATTTTGAGGAGACTATCAATGAACAAAATCACACTCAAAGAAATGTAATTATGCGTGGGCGGTTGCCTTCAAGAAGGTCTGAGAGAAATCAAAGGTCTGTAATTTTTGATGATTATCTTGTTTATTTAAATTCTTTAGAATTTAATTTGGGGGAAGAAAATGATCATACTTCGCTGAAAGCTGCTATGCAATATGAAAATAGTCACAAATGGAAGCTAGCAATGGAGGATGAACTTTTAAGTCTGTCACAGAATTGTGTTTGGACTTTGGTTGACAGGAAAAATGATATGAGACCTATCGGATGCAAATGGGTTTATAAAACTAAAAGAGGTGTTGATGGAAAAGGTGATAAATACAAAGTAAGACTAGTTGCGAAAGGATATAGTCAAAAGGAGGGGACAGATTATAATGAAACGTTTTCACCAGTTTTAATTAAAGATGCATTTAGAGTTATGATGGCTTTGGTTGCACATTTTACTCTAGAACTACATCAGATGGATGTTAAAACAACGTTCTTAAATGGAGACTTGGAGGAGGATATATATATGTTTCAACCAGAAGGACTTATAAGTGACGATAAGAATGTATGTAAGCTAAATAAATTAATTTATGGATTGAAACAATCGTCTAGGCAATGGAACTTAAAGTTTGATTCTGTCATTACTAAGTTTGATTTTGAAGAAAATCAATTAGACGAATGTGTATACTCCAAGATTAGTGGGAGCCAATACATATTTTTGATATTATATGTGGACGATATCATGTTGGTTAGTAATAATGTTGGTTTATCAAGAGACACAAAAGATTTCTTAAAGGCTAATTTTAATATGAAAGACATGGGGGAGGCTAATTATGTTCTGGGCATTGAGATTAAAGCGAAGAATGTTAGGGTTATCACAAAAGAATTATATTGATAAGATTTTAAAAGGATTTGAAATGGAGAAGTGTAGATCTGGAGAGTCGCCTATGTCGAAAGGTGATAAGTTAAACGAAGAACAAATCCTCAAAATTTATTAGAGAAAAGGAATATGGAAAAGGTGCATTATGCTAGTTTGGCTGGAAGTCTCATGTATGCCCAAGTCTGCACTAGACCATATATTAGTCTTGATGTGAATATGTTGTCCAGATATCAGTCAAATCCAGGGCTTGAACATTGGGATGCTGGAAAGAAAGATTTGAGATATTTAAAAGGTACTCGAAATTACATGTTGGAATATAAGAAAATTGAGGATCAAGAATTAAAGTATTATACAAGTGTTGTGCAAGACATGCCTGTACAATAACAAGACTAAGTCAAATTGACAACCCTAAGTAAGTTATATTGTAATCTATATTTTGCATTTTGTATTGTAATATTTAAGTCTGTAAAAATGTACAAGAGCATACTGGAGTCTTTTTCTGTAAACAGTATCAAGCCTAAAAATTCTATCTGGAAGAAGATCAAGAAGATCATGCCTCAGAGGAATTATGAAGATGCTTGGAGTTGAATAAATCTGTTTTGAGAAAAATATTCTAAGTCAAGATCTCTACAAGTCACAGATTAAGTGTTATAGAGAAGTCATTCGAGAACTCCAGAATGACTTATCGAAAAATCAGGAAAAGCTACTAGAGAACTCAGAGATATCGACAAGCCAATTTGAAGACATGAAGAATAGAGATAGCGACAAGTCATTTCTTCACTAGAGAACTCAGAGTTATCGATAAGGCAATTTGTCACTAGAGAACTCAGAGTTATTGGTAGGGCAACTTGTCACTAGAGAACTCAGAGTTATCGATCAGTCAACTTGTCATTAGAGAACTCAGAGTTATCAATAAGCCAAAGTGAAGACATGAAGATGAGAGATCTCGACAAGCCAAATTCTCTTATAGAGAACTCAAAGACTTAGATAAGTCAAAACAACTATAGAGTGATTAGAAATCTCGATAAGCCAATATACTTATCGAGATGTCAAGTTCCCTATATACCAAACTGGAGATCTCGAGGTAAAACTCAAAGTACAAAGTGCAGACAAGTTCAATATCCAAGATTTAAATCAACAAACAATCTAATCAATTGGATTGATAAGTCTATAAAAGTAGCTTGAAGAGTACAAGATCAAAGGCCAAGATTAACTGGAAAAGTAAAGTCACAGGTAGGGGTGTACAGACGAACCGCTCAACCGCATCCAATCGCTCAACCGCTTCACCGCATTTTGCGGATAATCGCAAAACGCGGGTTGGTTGTGGATTTAAATTTTAAAAACCGCTCATTTGCACTTTGGATGCGGTTTTAAATTATTTAAAATCGCAAAATCGCAACCGCAACTCGCAACATATATTTATAATAAAATATATTTCCAAAAATATAGTTGATATCATATAAATTATTAAGTATACACATTTATTAACTAATCTTAGGTTAATGTTAAGAATTTGTTCATAAGATTCACAATCATTATATGATATATAACCAAACAAATGAAAAATGTAATCAACGTGTAATTTTTTGTATCCTTTTCTTTTTTCTTTTCTCCCGCCTCCATATTTTTGTATGTTTCAATTTCTTGCTCCATAGGGAACATTAGTTTGTATTTTATTTTTGAATGTAAATTAATCGCGTAACTTAAACTTGAATTTATTATTATTCCGAATTTATTTTTTAGCAAATTATTAATTATTTTAAAATAAATGGTTGAACCGCAAACTGATCCGCAATAACATAAAATTCACAACCGCAATTGACCCGGTTAACTGCAACCGTAAATGCGGTTGCAGATGACAATTTTCTAAAACTGCTCTTCGCGGTTTGGTTCGACTTTTACCCCAAAACCGATCCGATCCGAACCGCGTACACCCCTGGTCACAGGCAGTGCAAGATTAGCAAATATACACTAAACTAGAAATAGAAAGATTTGATTATCCAAAAATAGGGTTTAGTACATGCTAATGCATCCTGTGTAATGACCAGTGTTTACTGTTCTATAAAGTAAACACTGGATGTTTTGTTAGAAGTAACAATTAGATCAGAAAAATCTTGTATTCTCTCAAGGAAGAAGCTAAGCTCTTTATCAACAAAGAGCCTAAAATTTTTATAACAAAACATTCTTAATTTTAATATAAAATTAAGTGAGTTTTGAAAGATTTGTGTTCATTGTTTATTTGTCTAAATTCAGTACTAACACATTTTACTACAAGATTTTAATTTACTTTGTTCACCATAAAAAACACTTCAAGAAAATTAGAAAAACACAAACACACAGTCACCCCCCTCTATGTGTGATTCATTATCTAACAAGTGGTACCAGAGCAAAATCTGAAAGTTAACAGATTTAAGATCTTGGAAGAATGAATACACAGAAAATCAGTAGCATCTAAATCCCTACTTTTGATAAGACTAACTACACTCTATGGACGAATAAAATGTTGTTGTTTATCAGAATGGGCAATCCATTATATATTCAGATTCTCAAGAATGGGCCTTTCACTCCTATGGTAAGAGTTGAGAAATCTACAGATGGAGACATGGTCATTCCAGCTCATTATGCTCAAAAAGACCTTTCAGAGTACACTGAGCCTAAGAAAGAAAAAGTTTCCCTAGACAGTGGCTTGCAACTGTTCTTGATAGAGTCACTTGGCAATGTAATGTACAATAACATTGTCATCTGTGACACTCCTAAACAGATTTGGGAGAAGATTGAAATATTTTGTGAAGGAACAGAGGAAGTTGAGTCAAATCAAGGAAGAATACCAATTTCATAGTATGAGGTTTCACGACCAAGCCAAAGGAAAGTATTACTGATGTGTTTGAAAGGTTTAACAAGCTGATTAATGACTTGCAGTTGGATGATAAATATTATGAAGCTGAAGAAGTGAACTTGAAGTTTTTTCTCACACTCCCTGACCATTTGGAACAGAAAATTTCAGCAATCAGAGAAGGGAGAGACTTTAGTAGAATAACTCTGGAAGTTCTATATGGAATCTTAAAAATATATGAATTAAAAATGATTCAAAGGAAGTCATTAATGGCTGGTCAAGGGCATGTTGTAGATGGCTCAAGTGCTCTAATTATCAGTGAAAGCCAGACCTCTAATGATGAGCCAAGATCCCAGACTCCAGTTGCCTCTACAAGTGAGAAAAAAATAACGATTCACATGAACAAGTCATACCGGAATTGGAAGAAGATGAGTTCTACACCCTGGATGAACTTGATGAGCTAGATCAGTCAATGGCCTATCTGGCAAGAAAGTTCTCTAACATTAGAGTACAGAAGCCAAGATTCTTCAAGGGTAAAGGACAATCATTCAACAAAGACAACAGCTGGAAAGGAAAAAGGAAGTACACATCTGATAGCAAAAATGGCTACAAAACTGGATATGTTGACAGATCGAAGATAAGGTGCTATAACAGTGATGAACTAGGCCATTTTACTACAAAATGCAGGAAACCCAAGAAAGCAAAGAAAGACAAAGCTTATCTTGAACTGGTAGCAAAGTATGAAGCTCTTCTAAAGAAACAACAAAACAAAGCCTATATTACAGAGGGAAAGAGTTGGGATGATTCTAATAATGATGAAGATGAGGAAGTTGGAAATTATACATTTATGGCCTTGGAGCAAGGAGAGTCATCCCCATAAAAAACACAGGTACCAACTCTTACCACCATTGATTTAAATGTGAGTCAATATAAGGAAACTGTAGAAAAGATTAGCACATAAATATTTCACATTCATACAAGTATGGTTGTTGCTAATGAAGAGGTTAGCAGACTAACAAAGATAAATGAGAAGCTTGAAAATGAGAAACAAGAAACTGAGTTATTGCTGGTAGAGCTTGAAGCTGTGAAACAAGAAAATGCATATCTAAAGAACAAGCTCAAACATGCAAATGAGATTGAAGCTGTGTTAAGGGAGAAGCTAGAAAAGAATGAAGTCAAGTTGAAATATTTCAGGAATGCATCTGAGTTGGTTGGACAATAGTATGAGAAGAACAAGCCATGTGCAAATATTGCTATTGGTCTTGATTATGATGTCTTGAACAATAAGAAGAAAGCTGTAGGTGAAAAAGGGAAAACAAATGAAAATGAAGATGTTCCAACTATGATGAAAAAGGTTGGTTCACCTATGTTCAAAGAATATGAAGTAGATTTTAGTGAAGAAGAGTTGATCATTAAGCAAAAATTGCTGATGAAGACAAAGAGAAGAAAAATGCAGAAATAACTCAAACTTCCAAAGTTGAAAAGAAGCTCATGGATAAACAAGATTCCAAGACACCTATCAAGGAAATAAAAACTGAAGATGCAAGAAAGAAGAAGAAGAATAGAAATGGGAAATTTGGGATAAACAAAAGCAATAATTTTGCTTATGTTGCAGATGCTCCAAGGAAGAAATGTAAAAAGTGTGGCTCTGTGAATCACCTAACTAACCTTTGTAAAAAGGTTGTTAGCAAGGCATCTGAAGGAGCCTGCAAGTATAATGAAGCTAAGGCAAATGATCCCTATTCATTTTGTGATAAGTTTGACTGCATTCCCTGTAACTTAAAAGTAATGAAAAGTTGTGACAAGCTTAGAGTAGATCTCAAAGAAGTCAGTATTGGATCTACAGCTGTAAGGGAAAATGCACAAACATCTATGAATGCTATTCTTTTTGAGACTTCTAATTCTACTTCTGCTAAATCAGTTAACAAGAAGAAAGTATCCAACACTGCTTGGGTTGCTAAACACACTTAAAACCCATTGTGTGCAGAAAAAATGAAGGTCATATGGATTATAGACAATGGATGCTCCAGGCATATGACAGGTGATAAGGCCCTGCTATCACAATTTGAGAAGGCTGACCCTTTGGTGACCTTTGGAGACAACAACAAAGGATTCACAATGGGATATGGCAAGATTATTTCTGAAAATGTTGTCATTGATGACGTAGCATTGGTAGTTGGTCTTGAAGTAATATTCTCAGTGTCAGCCAGTTTGCAGAGAAAGGTTTTAAAGTTCTATTTGACAAAGAAGAATGTATCTTCATCAAGAAGAAAACCAATGAAGTTGCTTTGAAAGGAGCAAGGAAATGAAGCTTGTTTGTTGCAAACTTGGACTCAACAAACGAGGATGGAATTTGTTACTTCTACATCAAGGCATCCATAGAGCAAAGAAAGTTATGGCATAAGAAACTCTCACATCTAAACTACAAAGCAATCAACACTCTAGTCAAGAAAGAGCTGGTGAGTGACATGCCAAAATTAGAGTTTGCTCAAATTGAAGTCTGTGAAGCTTTTCAGAAAGGAAAATGAAAAGATCAAGTCACAAGTTAAAAACTGTGAATTCCATAAGTGCACCATTGCAACTTATTCATATTGACTTGTTTGGGCCAGTGAATGTCTTATCAATTTCAAGGAACAAATATGCACTTGTGATGGTGGATGACTACTCAAGATACACATGGGTGGAATTTATGCATTCTAAAGATGAGACTCCATACATCATAATTGAGAACATAAAGAAGATAGAGAAACAAACTGAAGATCAAAACTGTGTGAAGAGATTGAGAAGTGATAATGGAACAGAATTCAGAAATGCAATATTGAGTGAATTCTGTAAAAACAAAGGCATTGTTCAAGAGTTCTCTGCTTCCAGAACACCTCAACAAAATGGGGTAGTTGAGAGAAAGAACATAACTTTAGTAGAAGCTGCAAGGACAATGCTGCAGGATGCCAATCTGCCAACTAGTTTTTGGGAAGAAACTGTAAATACCGCCTGCTACACTCAAAATAGATATCTCATTAACAAGGTTCATGGAAAATCACCTTACTCAATCATGTCTAAGAGAAAGCCTACTGTAAATCATCTTCATGTGTTTGGAAGCAAGTGTTACATTTTAAAAGACAACTCTGAATATGTAGGAAAATTTAACTCAAAGGTTTTTGAAGCAATTAGTCTGGGATATTCATTGGAGAGAACTGCCTACAAGGTCTATGTAATTGATCAAAAGAAAATTATGGAGAACATATATTTGACTTTTGATGATGAAAAGTGTCCAGGCTTGGAATGCCTTGATGAAAATGAAGCTGAAGCCCTTGCATTTGAAAATCTCAACATTTACAGTGATTCTGATGAAGAGGATGAAGGCAATGCACAACAAATGATGAATGAAGAGACTACTGAACATGAAAAATCATGAAAGTAGAAGCTCGTCTCATACACTTGAATTTGATAGCACAAACTCAAGGGGAGAAAGAGGAGAAGAATCTACCAGTCATACGAATAATGAAGAAAATGATGAAGGCATCAGTCAACAAACTCACACCAGAAAATGGGATAGGAGTCACAATCAAAATACAATAATTGGTGATTACAATACTGGTGTAAGGACTAGAAGTACAACTACTAATGGGTTCCTACATGCATGCTTTCTGTCTCAAGTAGAGCCAAAGAAAACTGAAGAAGCTCTAATGGATCCTGATTGGATATCTGCCATGCAAGAAGAGCTTAATCAGTTTGAAAAAAACAAAGTTTGGGAGTTAGTTTATGCACCAAAGAATAAAAGTATAATTGGAACAAAATGGGTGTTCAGGAACACGATGGATGAAAATGGTATAGTTACCAGAACAAAGCAAAGTTGGTTGCAAAAGGCTACACACAAGAAAAAGAAATTGATGATGAGACTTTTGCTCCAGTTACAAAACTTGAAGCAATAAGGATTTTCTAGCATTTGCCGCACATTCAAATTTCAAAGTGTATCAAATGGATGTCAAGAGTGCTTTCTTAAATGGTGAGTTGGAAGAAGAAGTTTATGTGCAACAGCCTTCTGGCTTTAAAGATCCAGAATTTCCAGATTTTGTGTACAAGCTACTCAAGGCTCTATATGGAATAAAGCATGCACCTAGAGCTTGATATGACACACTTACAGATTTTATACTTAAACATGGTTTCACTATAGGAACAATAGACAAGCCACTCTTCTTCAAGCTGCATGGTGGTGATATGATCCTAGTTCAGATTTATGTGGATGATATCATCTTTGGTTCTACTAATGAGAAGCTCTCTCAAAGATTCTCTAAGCTTATGTAGAGTAAATATGAAATAAGTATGATGGGGGAATTAAGTTACTTTCTTGGACTTCAAGTCAGTGAAAGAAGTGATGGAATCTTCATCAGCCAAACTAAGTATGTTAAAGATTTATTGAAAAAGTTTGGCATGGTTGATTTTTCACCTGCATCTACACATTAGTCTACAAAAAAAAGTTGGGTGAAGATAAAAAGGGCAAGAGTGTAGATATTACAAGCTATATAGGAATGATTGGATCATTACTTTACTTAAATGCAAGTAGACCAGACATCATGTTTGTTACATGTCTGTGTGCAAGATTTCAAGCCAATCTAAAATAATTACACTTGATGGCTGTGAAGAGAATTATCAGATATTTGAAGGGGACTCCAAACTTGGGATTGTGGTATCCTAAGTGAACTGGTTTTGAAGCTGTTGGATAAACATATGCAGATTTTGCTGGATGCAGGGTTGACAGAAAGAGTACTAATGTAAGTTGTCAGTTTCTTGGACAAAGACTTGTATCTTGGTATAGCAAAAAACAACAATCCGTGTCAACTTCCACAGCCGAAGCTGAATACATAGCTGCTGGAAGTTGCCGTGCTCAAGTGCTTTGGATTATAAATCAGCTAATGGATTATGGCCTAGTGTTACACAAAATTTCAATCATGTGTGACAATACTAGTGCTATATCTATTGTGGTTAATCCAGTTAATCACTCTAGGACAAAGCACATTGATATAAGGTAACATTTTATAAGAGAACATGTTACAAATGGTACCATTGAGCTCATTTTTTTTCCAACAAAAAAACAATTAGCTGACATTTTTACTAAACCTTTGGATGAAGCAACTTTCACTAGACTTGTAGGTGAAATTGGAATGTTAAATTCTTCATCCTAAGGCAACAACTCAGTTAATGTATTGCAGCAGATTAATTTCTAGTAAATCAAAATTAATTTTATTTAATTAAAAATTAACTGAAATATGAATTATAAATATTTCAAAAATCACTGCATATTTATTTTTCAAAATTCAAAATTCAGCTTGGAATTTTTCAAATTCTAAGAAAACTGTCTAATTGTTGGTCTACATTTTCAATATGTGAAATTAACACAAAGCGGAATCAAAGTGATCAAAAGTATATAGAGAACTGAGTTCTCGTTAAGTCTAACTGACTTATCGATAAGTCATTTTAATAATTCTAGAGTAAGTTCTCGATAAGTCAATTTACTGACTTCTCGATAAGATTTATTATGACTTATCGATAAGTCATGGTAGAGTTCTCTTTAAGTGTTAACTTATAGAGTTCTCTACAAGTATAATTTTAGACTTATGAATAACTCAGAACTGAAATAATTTAATCCAATAAATTATTTTAGTAAAATACTTTTGGCAAAATTATTCTGATTTCATTTTGATTTATTCAAATAAAGATTAGAAACAATTCAGTCCTTTTTGGACAAACTGGGTATTTATTTAATATCTCGATAAGTTAATTTTTAATTCTCTAAAAGAGTAAATTAAAATGACTTCTCGATATGTAATTCACCTTCAAAATGACTTCTCGATAAATATACTCCAAACATCTATTTTTGACTTCTCGATAAGTCATCTGTTTTTACTATAAATACCCAGACATCTCGATACACATAGACTTACGCCTTCGAGAACTCTAAGTGTAATATCCGGAACATAGTGTGTAATTATTTTTATCGATAAACGATTATTATGTGATTATTATATGATTTTTGGTGAATTATCTGATGATTGATGTTGATATGTGGATATTTATTTGTGGTAAAGTATAAGTATGTTAATTTTATTATGTCTAGAATAAAATATAAATAATTAAGGTATTTTTCAGGTAATTTTTGGAGTGCTATATGATTTTATATTGATTTATGAATTATTTTCTAAATAATTACAAAACTATTTTATAAAGCCGGGAATCGTCCAACTTCAACCGTTTTTGCGTTTTTACAACCCGAAACTCTTCCAAAAACTCATTTCTAACATAATATGATAATTCCGGACATTTTCCGTGTTTTGAATTTTTTGATCCGGATAACGGTTTGACCCGTGCGCGGCCCGACGTAAAATTTTCGACACGATAACCCTTTTTGATAACATTATATTCGTACAAGTGTTTTATAAGAAGCCCGGTTTTGATGATTATCCAATACTTTTGATAATTATCCAAAACTTATGATGGTTATCCAAAACAGGATGATGTTTATCCAAAACATAATCCGATCGGATCGTTTTTGCAGTTATTTAGCGGCTAAGTAACGTATTTTTCGATCCAAAGCGATCCAGCACGTACTAATATTCCATTAATATAAATAGCCCTTTTCTTATTTCATTTTACACGTATATTCATAATCAGACAGTAAAATCCGGTAAGATACAGAGAAAACCCTAATTAACCATCGCGTTCTTGAAAATCAAACGCACAAACGAAGATGTTATCGAACTCCCATTCGGGCGTGCCATATATCAAATTGAAGCTCTCGAAAAGTTCTTTCTGAATCAATCAACCATTTTAGTGCAGAAATCAAGGTGATTTTCATATTTATTTATTTTAATTCGAATTATTCAATGATTAAAATATGAATTTTTGTTCTTGATGTTGTTTGTGTGATTTGATGCTTGAATCATGTAGATCTTTTCTTCCTGGTCATTTTGGTATATTATATGACTAATTTGGAGTTCAATAACATGTTGAAATTGATGTTTGATTCTCGGATTGTTAAACTAGGATTTATGGCTTTGAATGTTCTTAATTGAAATTTGGATATTCTTGTGTTTGGGGTTATTGTTGTAAATTGATTATACCATATTGTAGATCGTCTAAAAAACCAATCGAATGGTATAGGTTAGATTAACAGAGCATTCCTGGAAGAGGCTCATCGGAAAAATGGTTCGAACGGTGGCGGAAATTTCAAGTTGAAATTCCAGCCGATTCGTTGATCTGTTGATAATTTTAATTGCACGAACATGTTTCTGGAAAGCAACAACTGATTTCCCGTGATTTTGAATGATTTCTGGGCTAGGTTTTTGGTTGCCGGAAAGCTTGGTGGCCGCCGTTAATGGCGGCCGGCCACCGGAGCAAGAATCTGGAAGACGACGGGGAAACTACCGTTTAGTACCCGAAGTTTCCCTGATTTACAAATTCAGTATTTTGGTTTTAAAAATTTATAAAATTTAGATTCATGTTTATAAAAAATTCAAAAATTAGATTTGTGTTTAATTATTTTCAGAAATGGTATTTTCTTTTTATAATATTTTCAGAAATTGATTTTTATTATTTTTAAATTCCAAAAATTCATTATTTAATTTCTGAAAATTATTAATAATTTAAAAATGAATCTTAATTATTTAATTAACTAATATTAGTTGATAATTAATTCTTTAATTAGTCAATTAATTTAAATATTAATTGATTAATTAATTCAATTAATTATTAATTAATTTTAATTGATTATTTAATTAGATTTAATTATTTATTTGGATTTAAAAATTCCGAAAAATGGTTTCGAGCTTTAAAATATTATTATAAATTATTTTCAAGGCACGATAATTATTATAAAATTATTTTTAAGTCATATTCGGACGTTCAAACCCTATTTTTAATTATAAAATGATTCGAAGACCCGTTTTAACTCCGAAAAATATTCAAAAATTCATATTAAATATCTGGAAAATTATTTTGACCTCGAATCTTCTTTGGAAAATTATTTTGATCGAATATATTGGGTGATATGTGCTACATGATATCTGATTGATGTGTTATATGCCTATGTGGTTATTGTTTGACGGTTTTTGCTGTAACTTTCAATCCGTAAATCGGATTTGGGTGAAACGAAGGGTAGAGAAAAGCTTATGACGTCTATGTGACGATTAGAATGATATGAAATTGAGTATTGATAGATACTTGTGATGCCTAGAAGAGTAAGCGAGGCATAGAAAAAGAAAGTCAGTGATCCATAAATAGAATTGAAGCATAGACAGAGAAGGCAAGTAATTGATGAATAGAAGCAAGACATAGAAAAAGAAGGAAAGTGATTGATGAGTAAAACTGTTAGATGAGTACAAGTAAAGTTGGAAATCATCTATTATAAGGCAAATACTTCTGAACCTTTAGTCGAGATATATTATAAATATTTCTGAACTTTCTTATAACATGTTGCTAGTATTCAAAATAAATCTTGTTTTATATTGCAAGCACTTTAAACTATTCAACCTTGAACCCTGATCATATCCTTGAACTTGAGCTGTACGCTCTATTTCTTGTAAACCACCAACGGTTGATTTCCCAGATATTAAACCATGCAAATATAATACTACTCCACAAATACATACACACCATAAACCAAGTATTGCAACAAAATTTCTTGAGCATATAGAAACTTATACACCCTGGAATACCCTATGACACCAAAGATCTATACCCTGTATTATCATTGAATCATTGTTCATCAGATACTTGATTCTTCATCAGGCTTGAAGCCGTTCTTCATGTTTACACCTTGATATACCCTGGTGATACCTGTGAAATATTTTATGCTCTGAGATAAATGCTTATCAATGTTCATCAGGATTCTGTTTTTATTGAATTATAATGGTTATCATATTGAATTGTTTTAGAATTGGATGGTTTTATAAATGTGGACCAGATTCGTGGTCAGACCAGGTTTGTGGTTATATTAGGCCAATGCGTGCCTTGGATCCAGTATAAAGAGTAGAGTTGTGTGTCTTTCTCGGGGTTAGTGCGTGACTGATCAGCATCCTAACCTTGGTTTTTTAAAATAAAAAGTGAATATCCAATTCTAATCATTGCTTATTCAGAAACTTAATTCTTCTGAATCATTCCAATCGGTCATTGTTTAACCTCAATTGTTGCTATTATGACTTGCTGAGCTAGTTAGCTCACTATTGCAAATATGTTTATGTTATTTTACAGTTAAAAAGGAAATGGTTGGTAATGAGGACTCCCAGTCCAGTGTGTGAGCTAGGATTCCCGGTTAAGTTGGATCGAGCTAGCAAGAGCTTTATATTGTAGATGAGTTATGTAAGATTGTGAGAATGATATCATTATGAGTTGTAAGTTGAACTAGTTGGGATTTGGTATGATGTAATAGAAGTTAAAATTGTGGCATGTTTCATACTTTAACCTGTTGTGATCCGTGGTTATGATAAGTAGGGTCATTGCATATATTACTTTCATATACATGTTTATATATTGGGTGTGTGTATATTGTAAACCCCAAACTTCTGACCCGGGTTTGGAGGGTGTCACACTAAGTGACCTAGCTTTTTTAATTCTAAACTATTTCTCTCTCGTTTCAAACTCCTTTTCACTAATTTTTCTTACCCATTCACTCTTACTCAACAACAATGACACTAAAAAATGTTAGAGCTATAATCCCATAAAAAGGAACCAACTACATAGCTTTCACTGATGCTAACCAAGCCCGCTTTCGCTGATGCTAACCAAGCCCCTGACAGTTTTAAGGGGTTTGTGAAATTTCTGTCTGAATCCTATCTTGCAGGTGCTCTAACAGCTAACCCAGTCCTATACTTGGACGTTTTGCATGAATTCTGGACAACGGCAATGGTGAGAACTGTTATGCTTGATAACTCTGTGTCCTTGGTGGTGACATGCTCAATTGGAGGCCAAAAGATAGAGTTCAATGAGCAAGATGTGAATGCAGTTTTGGTCTTCCAACTGTAAATCTAGTGGAGGTGCCAACCCTAGATGAACTAGCTGAGTTCATGGACCTCATCAACTATGATGGAAGAATCAACTTGGCAAGCTTGAACAGGACAAACCTAAGGAAGGAATGGTCCTTTATGTTTGATTCTATTGTAAAGGCCTTCACATGCAGGAAGACATGATATGACAATATATCAAGTATGGTGTAGAAGCTGGTGTTCTCAATATCCCACAACAGATACTTGAATGTTGGTCTATTAATCCTGGAAGAACTTGCAACCAAGCTGACCATGCCCCAATCTGCTAGAGGTAAGGAAATTTTCTTTCCTAGATTTATTTTGTCTACTTTAAATCATAAAGTAATAGACACACATTTGTTGAATGGTATAGATAACAGTAGAATAGACAATTGTAAGCAAGTGTCCAAAATAATATTTGGTTCACTTACTACAAAGAATAAGGTAAATGAGAGTCTGAAAATCACTTTATTCTTGATGGAGAGGTTTAGGACTTACCCTTACCCTATGCCTGTTATGAGATCAAATGCTCAATCTAGTACAACTATGGTCCCTGAACCTGTAGAAGTTCAAATACAGGAAAACCAACAGGGGCCTTCCCAAGCTGAGACCATTTCTTCAAAACAAATAGTAGCTAGGAAACCAACCACTTCATCCTCTCAAAAAGATGAAGTGAGTAAAAAGAAGAGAAGAGAGATAATCCTTACAGTAATGAATGAGAGTGGTGAGGAACAAATACAACATGAGTCACCTTTGGTCATAAAAACAAAGAAGGCTAAGAAAACTGAGTTGACCACTTGAGCCACCTTTGTATCCTCCCAAAAGGATGCAGTTGTACAAATGGGGACAAAACAAATTCTAGATACATCCTCTCAATAGGGTGTTTCTATGGAAAAGAGCATTCTCTCCAATACATCTTGTAAAGAGTCTGCACAGCCAACACTTGAACAAATCCAAGTGTATGATAGGAGAAATAAGGATGACACACATAAGGAGAGCATATTCCTTGAAGCTCCCTCATCCATTCCGGGGGAGCTGCCAACACTCAGTCCTAAACTTCAAACTCTTATATCTAACTTTTCTTCTTCCTATATTGAAGCACTTGAATCAAATCCTCAAATATTGCCCCAATCAAGTGACTTGGTTCAAAAAACCTTGATCACCACCCAGAAACCACAATACGTTGGTGAGAGGCTATATGCTGAGGTAGACTTTGATGACACAAACACAAATATGGGGGATTCATCAGTTTTTACTGAGGACCCCATGGAGGTCACAAATGCACCTTTATGTGCAAATCAGTCTTCACAGACTGCAAGGTTTGAGGGTAGTACTCTTGAGGGGGAGCTATCTAAATCCTCTCCAATTTAATTGGAGGTTCCTGTTCCCGGAACAACTCCCCTCAAAACCCTGGCTTAAATTTCTTTGAAAATTAAAGCTGGGAGTATAATTTTCAATGATCATGTCATAGAGGAGGCAAGAATAGCACATTCAAGTGACAATTTGGTGCAAGACACACAAGGGTTTGAGACTGTTGCAAATGATAGTAGCACAGTCAAATCCCCTCCAATTCAAATTGAGGTTCCCACAACTGGTGAGGAACAATACCCTGTCATAAACACAGAGAAATCTGTGAGTCAAACCGTGACTCCTGTCACAGATGGTTCTGACCCTACACTTCAACCTTCAACCTCTCAATCTCACCACCCTCACCTCATCTCCAAATGGTTGCATACAACTGAAGCTCAACCAACAATTGTGGATGATCTTCTAGTGGGTCAGTTGTTTGGACTTGCTCACATCTCTCAACAGCTGTTAATCTCAGATATATCTAACCAGGATTACCAAGCCATCATAATCTCATATCAAACAGATGTCCTACAACAACAAGATAAAATTGTTAATGAAGCTGAACAGGATGGCAACTGTGATGCTTGGCTGAACAAGGACTACAGTCTAGAGATGGAGGATGTTTTGGCTAAATTCAGGGAAGATTATCTAACCATTCTGGGAAGCAATGCCAAAGCTCTAACTCCTGGTGAGGTTTATAATGCAATAAATGAAGTCTCCAAAGCTCAACTAAAAGTTTTCCATCTCTTTGGAAAAGCTCTAGTAATCAAGTTGACTGGTCATGAAGACAAAATAATGGGAATGGTGAGAAGAAAGATGGATGAAATAATCCCCTTACAGGTGGAGATCAAGAATCAATTCAAAACCTTTTCAGAACAAATGTCAAGGTATGATTTAATTGAGGTGGACAAGAGTGTCACACGGCTCAAAGAATCCTTTGTAGCCTTGCACAAGGTAGTTCAAGATCATATAACAAATTCTAATGACACAAGGTGGAAGCTGAATCGAATGCACACTGCAAGATACACTCCTTCCCCTTTGGTCATTGAATACAGAAGTATGTGCAAGCTTCATTTGGACCATCTACCTCAAACTTTACTTCAAGATCCTCTACTCAAGATATTCAAGATCTCAAGGCATATGTTGCTTCTCTAGAGACTTCAAATTTCTCCTTCAATGCTCAAGTTCAGGCTTTGACTTCTGTAGTAAAGAGTCAACAATCAGATATCAAAACCCTGATGGATTCTCACAAGCATCTCCAAATATATAATTCTGTTACTTTGGGAGCCATCATGGAGAAACTCAACATCCCACTGCCCTCACTACCTGAAAAAATAAGGTCAGAATTATTAACTCTTATACTTATGCTTGTCACCGAGACTAAGGGGGAGATTGGGGTTAGGATTAAATAATCCAGGGATGCTAAATTTAAATCTAAGGAGCCTATTCAGGTTGGCCAAAGCTCTTCACAAACTCAACATGTCCAAGATGTAGGAAAAGAAAGACTTATCAAGGTTGTAGAAGGACCAAATCAAGATTAAGAATTCAGTGAACTTCTTGTAGTCTTAAGAATGTCCCTTCAAAATAACTTCATCACATATAAAAGAGCATTGGGCAAGACTATCAACTCAGTCAGGGTAGTAGTTGTGAATATTGAGAACTTTCTACAGAAGAGTACTGTTGTTAAAATCAATGATGGTGGGGTAGATAGATGCCTTCAAGTTTCACTTTCAAATCTCAGAACTCTAAGGGCATTTGAGCTAGATGTTGTGATTGATAAAGTACGTGTAGTCATCACAGAGGACACTCAGCTTCTTCATGAGCTTAAGAATACACATATACCAGCCTTCCCTGAAGCCTATCTATATCCAAGTAAGGGGGTGTCCTAGATCTGTCCACAGACCAAGAAGAATAAAACCTTAAATGTGCCCAAGAACTGTGTGAGCGAGAATATGAGGCTGATCATGACTCTTCAATCTGATTTGAAGTATAAAAAGATCAAGAAAACTGAAGATGAAGAAATGATCAGGATTCTTGAAAAGTATCTTAGAAATGCCTGACACCATGTTGCCATCCACTCAGTTTAATCTAAAAGATGACAAGGATGATGATGAGCAGAAGCATGATGAACAAAAACCTTCTGGCTCAAATCGAAGTCAATCTTCAAAAGCAATTGGCAGCAAGGACAAGAAGCAAGAAAAGAAGAAGGATGATGAAAAGAAGAAAGGTGATGAGAGAAGAAGGAAGAAAAAGCAAGATGGCTCGGGACCACACCAACAAATCCTAAAAATCCAAACAAATCAAGCTCAACATTCAAAGCTAACCATCTCATACCCTGAACCACCTCCTACCTCAAAGCCTAAATTCCTATACAAACAAACTACTAACACCTTTCTGAAAATACCAATCACCACAAGCCAAACATTTCTCAAGAAAATCATAAATCTACCTTCTGTCAAGCCATCACTCAAAGTTAACTACAAGTCTGTTGGGAGGAAATCTAAGAAAGCTAATCATAATGAAAAAGTGCAAGTCACTGAAAGGTCCATCGGGAACTGTTACAAGCAAAGTGATTTTCTATCTTTAAACTGGTGCATCTCAAATGAAGACTACTTTCAACAACTAGCTGAGGAAATAGTCAGAGTTTGGGTTGTAACATTAAGGGAAGTAAAAATCTACTATGAAGATGGGTCCTTCATATTTCTCGGCTGCAACTTAATGGATAACTTTTCACCCACATAAATCAAGAGAGTGATAAGTTTATTGAAGGATAAGGATACTGCTACAAGAGCATAAAAATCTGTTTTAGCTGAATGGTTGATAGTAAGGGATGAAAGGAGAGCAAGGAATAAGGCTGCATATGAGGAGAAGACAAGGAAGTATGATGAGGAGATTGAAATGTACATTAAAAGATCAGAAGAACTCAAGGCATAAGGAATGAGCAGAATTTCCCAGGATGGAAGGTTTCTAAATGTCAAAGCTGGCACATTCACAAAATTTAGGATTGATTTGCTAGATGGTTATCCAAAGCAAGACATACTCAAACTTGTGGAAGCTCTGATAGGGACTCCAATCATAGAAGAACTTGAAATTCTTGTATATCTAAAGAAACTCATTAGAGTAGAAGCAAGTAGCAAAAATAGTCTTTGTCTGATGCATGTAACTATTTAAACTCAAGAAATCACCTAATGTATTAATTTTATAATTGTGTCAATTTTTATGTATTAGTCTTATTTTCCATTGAAGCTTGGGGTTAGTCTTGTTAACAGGCATGAATTTGTGATAAGCAATCTTCTCACAAATTGGAGGAGATTGTTGTGCAAGATATGCCTGTACAATAACAAGATTAAGTTAAATTGATAACTCTAAGTAAGTTGTATTGTAATCTATATTTTGCATTTTTTATTGTAACATTTAAGTCTGTAAAAATGTACAAGAGCAGACTTGAGTCTTTTTCCGTAAACAGTATCAAGCCTAAGAATTCTATCTGGAAGAAGATCAAGAAGATCATGCCTCAGAGGAATTCTGAAGAAGCTTAGAGTTGAATAATTCTATTTTGGAAAAAATATTTTAAGTTAGGATCTCTACAAGTCACTGATTAAGTGTTATAGAGAAGTCATTCGAGAACTCCAGAATGACTTATCGACAAGTCAGGAAAAGCTACTAGAGAAGTCAGAGATATCGACAAGCCAATTTGAAAACATGAATAATGGAGATAGCGACAAGTCATTTCTTCACTAGAGAACTCAGAGTTATCGATAAGGCAATTTATCACTAGAGGACTCAGAGTTATTGATAGAATAACTTGTCACTAGAGAACTCAGAGTTATCGATAAGTCAACTTGTCATTAGAGAACTCAGAGTTATCGATAAGCCAAAGTGAAGACATGAAGATGAGAGATCTCGACAAGCTAAATTCTCTTATAGAGAACTCAAAGACTTCGATAAGTCAAAACAACTGTAGAGTGATTAGAGATCTCGTTTAGCCAATATACTTATCGAGATGTAAAGTTCTCTATATACCAAACTGGAGATCTCGAGGTAAAACTCGAAGTACAAAGTGCAGACCAGTTCAATATCCAAGATTATCAATTAACAAACAATCTAATCAATTGGATTGACAAGTCTATAAAAGCAGCTTGAAGAGTACAAGATCAAAGGCCAAGATTAACTGGCAAAGTAAAGTCACATGCGTGCAAGATTAGCAAAGATACACTAATCCAGAAATAGAAAGATTTGATTATCCAAAAATAGGGTTTAGTACATGCTAATGCATGCTGTGTAATAACCAATGTTTATTGTTCTATAAAGTAAACACCGGATGTTTTGTTAGAAGTAACAATTTAGATCAGAAAAATCTTGTATTCTCTTAAGGGAGAAGCTAAGCTCTTTATCAACAAAGAGCCTAGAAAATTTGTAGCAAAACATTCTTAATTTTAATATAAAATTAAGTGAGTTTTGAAATATTTGTGTTCATTATTTTATTTGTCTAAATTCAGTACTGACATATTTTACTACAAGATTTTAATTTACTTTGTTCACCATAAAAAATACTTCAAGAAAAGCAGAAAAACACAAACACACATTCACCCCCCCTCTGCGTGTGATTATTTATCTAAAAACAGGACATGCATGTGCCATAATAAGACTAAGTCAAATTGACAGCACTAAGTAAGTTATATGATAATCTAAGTTTGCATTTTGTATTATATCACTTAAGTTTGTAAAAATGTATATAGATTAGACTGGAGTATTTTCTATAAACAGTCTCAAGCCTAAGAATAAACTCTGGAAGAAGATCATGACTCAGAGAAAGTGTGAAGAAGCTTGGAGTTGAATAAATATGTTTTGAGAAAAAACATTCTAAGTCAAGAAATCTACAAGTCACAGATTAAGTGTTATAAAGAAGTCATTCGAGAACTCCAAAATGACTTATCGAGAAGTCAAGAAAAGCTTATAGAGAAGCCTCAGAGATTTCGACAAGTCAAATGAAGATGTGAAGATTGGAGATATCAACAAGTCAAATTATCACTAGAGATCTCAGAGATATCGGTAAGTCAAATTATCCTTAGAGATCTCTGAGATATCGACAAGTCATTTCTGCACTAGAGAACTCAAAGATATCGACAAGTCAAAATGAAGACATGAAGATTGGAGATATCGACAAGTCAATTCTACATGCAGAAATTTAGAGACCTCGACAAGCCAAATTCTCTTATAGAGAACTCAGAGACTTCGATAAGTCAAAACAACTATAGAGTAATGAGAGTTCTCGACAAGCCATTATACTTATTGAGATGTCGAGTTCTCTATATATCAAACTAGAGATCTCAAAGTAAAACTCAAACTACAAAGTGCAGACCAGTTAAATATCCAAGATTATCAATCAACAAATAAATCAATCACTGATTTGAAAAGTCTACAAAAGCAGCTTGAAGAGTACAAGATCAAAGGCCAAGATTAACTGACAAAGTAAAGTCACAGACATGCACGATTTGAAAAGATACACTAAGCCAGAAATAAAAAGTTTTAGTTAACTTAAAGTAGGATTTAGTACATGCAATAGCATGCTGTGTAAAACCAGTGATTACTCTTCTATATAGTAAACACTGGATGCTTTGTTTTAGTCGTAACAAAAAAATAGATCTAGGAAATTTTGTAACTCTCAAGAGAGAAGCTGAGTTCTTAACATACCAAGAACCTCGAAATTTGTAGCAAAACACTAGCTTGATTTTTATATAAAATTAAGTGAGTCTTGAAATATTGGGTGCACTGTCTTTAGTTCAGTTAACATAATATTGTTACATTTCTTATCTGCTTTCTTCACCAAGTTTAAGATAATTAAAAAGCCATTAAAATTGTCTAAAACACATTCACCCCCCTTTGTGTTGTATTCATTACCTAACAAGTGGTATCAGAGCAAAATCTTAAAGCAAACAAATTAAAATTTTTGGAAGAATGAATACACAAAAGCTTAGCAGTATCAAAATTCTACCTTTGACAGATCTAACTCCACACTATGGAAAAGAAAATGTTGATGTTCATCAGGATGGCCAATCCATTATACCTTCAGATCCTCAAGAATGGGTCTTTTACTCACATGATAAGAGTTGAGGAATCTACAGATGGGGACATGGTTATTCCAGCACATTATGCTTCTAAAGATCCTTCATAATATAATGAAAACTAAAAAAGAAATAGTCTCTCTGGATAGTGGCTTGCAGCTGATCTTAATAGAGTCACTTGACAATGTAATGTACAATAACATTATCAACAGTGACACAACCAAACAGATTTGGGAGAAAATAGAGATCTTATGTGAAGGAACGGAGGAGGTTAAGTCAAACCAAAAGAGGATTCTGGTTTCTCAGTATGAGGGGTTTATGGTTAAACCAAAAGAAGGAATCACTGATGTTTTTGAAAGGTTCAATAAATTGATAAATGACTTGCAGCTACATGATAAATATTATAAAGGTGAGGAGGTTAACCTAAAGTTTCTGCTAGCTCTTCTTGACCATCTTGAATAGAAAATATCAGCTATTAGAGAAGAAAGAGATTTAAGCAGAATTACTTTGGAAGTTCTATATGGAATCTTGAAAACTTATGAACTTGAAATGATACAAAGAGAATTATTGAAAGCACACCATGGTCATGTTGTTAATGGTTCAAGTGTTTTGATTGTGAATGATAGAGAAGAAAGTGAAGATGAGCAAGATGATCAAGTTTCAGTTGTTCAAGCTATAGAACAAAAGAACAAAGGACCTCAGAAGCAAGTTGTATTGCATCTGGAGGAAGATGAATATTATTTCTTGGATGAGCTAGATGAAATGGACCAATCCATGGCTTACTTGGCTAGGAAATTCTCCAACATAAGAGTCAAGAAGCCAAGGATTTTTCAAAGGCAGGGGACAGTCTTCCAACAATAACTGGAAACCAAAAGCTCAGTATAATTCAGTTAGCAAAGGTGGCTACAAAACAGGATCCGTGGACAGATCAAAGATAAGGTGCTTCAACTGTGATGAGTTGGGTCACTTTACTACTGGATGCAGAAAGCCTAAAAAGGTGAAGAAAGACAAGGCCTATCTAGAACTGGAAGCAAAGTATGAAACTCTCTTGAAAAAGCAGTCTGGAAAAGCTTATATTGTAGAAAGAAAGAGTTGGGATGATACTGATGTTGATGATGAGGTTGGAAAACTATGCACTTATGGCTTTTGAGCATGGAGAAAACATCCACTTCTAAATCAAAGGTACCAACTCTAACCACTATTGAATTAGATGCTAGTCAATATAAGGAGACTATGGAAAAAGATGAGTGTGAAGATGTTTCATATACACA
The DNA here is from genome assembly GCF_009905375.1 of Apium graveolens. NCBI lineage: Eukaryota > Viridiplantae > Streptophyta > Magnoliopsida > Apiales > Apiaceae > Apium > Apium graveolens. The sequence goes on along the minus strand of NC_133651.1, from coordinate 101,627,183 downwards.
CTAGCTTAGTAGCAGCTACTGAGTAAGTCAGTAGACTAACAAAAGCTAATAAGAATCTTGAGAGTGAGAAACAAAAGATGGATCTACTGCTTGTGGAGCTTGAATCAGTCAAGCAAGAAAATGACTACTTGAAAAACAAGCTGAAGTATGCAAGTGAGATTGAAGCTGTGTTAAGAGAAAAGATTGAGAAGAATGAGGTGAAACTGAAATCATTCAGGAATGCATCTGAGTTGGTTGGTCAGTACCATGAGAAGAACAAGCCATGTGCTAACATAGCTATTGGTCTTGATTATGATGCTTTAAATAGCAACAAGAAAGCTGTAGGTGATAAAGGAAAAGCAACTAGAAAATGAAGATGTCCCAACTATACTGAGAAAGGTTGGTTCACCTATGTTCAAAGCATGTGAAGTAGATTTCAGTGAAGAATAGTTGATCATAAAGCAAGAAATTGCTGATGAAGATAATGAGAAGAAAAATGCAGAAACAACTCCAACTTCCAAAGTTGAAAAGAAGCCCATGGTCAACCAAAATTCCAAGACACCTGTCAAGGAAATGAAAACTGAAGATGCAAGAAAGAAAAAGAAGAATAGAAATAGATAATGCACATCATTCAATGAACCCTATTCTTTCTGAATCATCAAACTCTACCTTTATCAAATCTTTTAACAAGAAGAAATTACCCAGCACTGCCTAGGTTGCTAAACACACTGAACTCATTGTGTACAGGGCAAAAAGAATAAAGTCATATGGATCATAGATAATGGATGCTCAAGACATATGACGGGTGATATGACCCTACTATCACAGTTTGAGGAGAAGGCTGACCCATTAGTGACTTTTGGAGACAACAGTAAAGGTTTCACAATGGGATATGGCAAATTGATTAATGGAAATATTGTCATTGAAGATGTAGCACTGGTAGCTGGTCTTGAAGTGAATCTTCTTAGTGTCAGCCAATTTGTAGATAAAGGTTTTAAGGTTTTATTTAGCAAAGAAGAATGCACTTTTATCAGTAAGAAAACTAGTGAAGTTGCTATGAAAGGAGCAAGGAAATGAAGCTTATTTGTTGCAGACTTGGACTTAGCAAATGAGAATGGAATTTGTTGCTTTACATAAAGGCATCTATAGAACAAAGCAAGCTATGGCATAAAAAGTTGTCTCACTTGAATTTCAAGGCAATCAATACTCTAGTTAAAAATGAGTTGGTGAGAGACATGCCTAACCTTGAATTTGCTCAAGATGAAGTCTGTGATGCTTGTCAAAAAGAAAAAAAATGAAAAAGATCTAGTCACAAAAGTAAAACTGTGAGTTCTATAAGTGCACCTTAGCAACTTATTCACATGGATTTATTTTGGACCAGTTAATGTCCAGTCAATATCAAGAAAAAGATATGCACTTGTGATGGTGGATGACTACTCAAGATATACATGGGTAGAATTTATGCACTCTAAAGATGAAACTTCACACATCATAATTGAACAAATTAAGAAGATTGAGAAGCAGACTGAAGATCAGAATTATGTGAAAATATTGAGGAGTGACGATGGAACAAAATTCAGGAATGCAACCTTAACTGAATTCTGCAAAGACAAGGGCATTGTTCAAGAGTTCTCAGTCGCTAGAACACCTCAACAAAATGGGGGTAGTTGAGAGAAAGAATAGAACACTAGTAGAGGCTTCTAGAACAATGTTGCAAGATGTAAAGTTGCCAACAAATTTTTGGGAAGAAGCTGTGAACACTGCATGCTACACTCAAAATAGATATCTCATTAATAAGAATCTTGGCAAGTCACCCTACTCAATCATGTCTAAAAGAAAGCCTACTGTGAAGCATCTTCATGTGTTTAGAAGTAAGTGTTATGGTTTAAAGGACAACTCTGAATATGTGGGAAAATTCCACTTTAAAGTTTTTGAGGTAATTTTTCTGGGATATTCATTGGAAAGAACTGCATATAAAGTCTATGTGATTGAACAAAAAAAGCTTATGGAAAGTACAAATGTTACTTTTGATGATGACAAGTGCCCAGGCTTGGAATACCTTGATGAAAATGAAGCTGAAGCCCTAAAGTTTGAAAATCTCAACATTGATAGTGACTCTAATGATGAAGCTGAAGTCAACACAAATCACAGAGTTGAAGAAGTGTCTACTGAACAAGTGAATTATGAGAATGAAAGCTCATCTCAAACACCTGAATTTGATAGCAAAACTCAGGGGGAGATAGAGGAGAAAATTCAGAAAGTCATGCCAATGATGAAGAAGAAGCAGAAAACACAAGTCAACAAACTCAACAAGTAAATGGGATAGGGGTCATAATGCAGATGCTATTATTGGTGATCCCAATACTGGAGTGAGGACTAGGAGTGCAACTGTAAATGAATGTCTTCATGCATGTATTCTGTCACAAGTTGAGCCAAAGAAAACTGAGGAAACCCTTCTTGATCCTGATTGGATATCTGCTATGCAAGAAGAGTTAAATCAGTTTGAGAGAAATAATGTATGGAAATTAGTACCTGCACCAAAGAACAGAAGTATTATTGGAACAAAGTGGGTGTTCAGGAACAAGATGGATGAATATGGATTTGTCACCAGAAACAAAGCAAGGTTGGTTGCAAAAAGCTACTCACAGGAGGAAGGAATTGATTATGATGAAACTTTTGCTCCAGTTGCAAGACTTGAAGCAATAAGGATTTTTCTTGCATTTGCTGCACATTCAAATTTCAAGGTATATCAAATGGATGTGAAGAGTGCATTCCTTAATGGTAAGCTAGAAGAAGAGGTTTATGTGCAACAACCACCTGGTTTTAAAGATCCAGAATTTCCAAATTTTGTATACAAGTTACTCAAGGCTCTCTATGGACTTAAATAAGCACCTAGAGCTGGTATGACACACTGTCATAATTTTTAATTAAGTATGGATTCACTGGAGATGTTATTGAAAAAACTCTCTTCTACAAGAAGTATGATGATGATATGATCCTATTTCAGATCTATGTGGATGATATTTATTTTTGGTTTTACAAATGAAAAGTTTTGCCAAAGATTCTCTAAACTTATGCAGAATGAATATAAAATGAGTATGATGGGGAATTAAGAGTCATAAAAATGATGGTTTAATCGACCAATTTTTAAAACACCGTTAAAAAGGTAAAAAGTATAAGAAAAGATTTGGTAACGTAAAAAGAATATGATCAAGGCAGTGGTCCAGCTCCAACAAACCAAGCAAGCATCATCAACATAAAATACCAAAAATTCAACCCCAAAATTTTGAAAAAAGAAAAGTGGATAACCCCGCTCCTTGTCCCGTATCTCAAAATGCATAATGTGGTGGTCCACACCCACACTTCTCCAAACCCCACATAGGCCGCACTTGTTGAATCATTTCAATGAATAGTGTCTTTTTACTAGTAACTCGCCTTTTTAACCACCCTATGCCAATACAATAGAATAATCCCACATAAAGATGATTAAACTTTTTACTAGGTTGTTACAATATTCTGCCCTTTATATTCTCCTCCTCGAATTTGGAGCTGCTCCATCTTTTTTTTTCCGTTTATTGGATATATATATCCAGAGCTGCTCCACTTCATTACAAACGCAATACTTGCTTAACAATGGATTTGGTATGTTAGCTGTGAACCAGACATTTGGTCTACAAAATGATACAATAAAGCTCATGGTACATTGGTATGTGCTCTGGTGTTTTTATTCATTTAATTTTAAATTGGTCAAGGGTAACTAGAAATTTTATGTATGAAAATTGGGTTTCTGTGTCTCAAATTTTTTAATTTTAAATTAGTCAAAAAAACTTTTAGTATTTTCAAATTTTATTAGTATAAAATACCCTCAAATTGGAGGCCAGGATTCAAAACCGATCCCAAAATTCTTCTAAAATTTCATAACGCATTTTTATTAGTGAAGATATGCGAGATCCATTACATTTATAAAGAAACAGCCAGTAAAAACTGATTACTTTATCTTTTGAGAAATTTTTAAAATAATTTTTTTTTTTAGAGTTATACAGTTTCTCTTTTTATTTTTTAGCAGTCGCCTAAGCATATTTTATTAATAATTTCCTAAACCTTTATTAGGTTAGTCCAATTGATATTGATAATGTAATAACCAGAGGGTTTTTAGAGAATACTTCCAAATTGCAAGCAATTAGAATAATTCTGCTAATAACTTAAAAAAAAAAAATCATTATAGTGCATTATTCAAAATTCAAACTTGAACATTTATTTCACAAAAAAGCAAAAGAAAGATCAACAAAACTAATCATTATAGCCGTCACTCACAAAATGTGGAATTTTGTTTTCAACTCTTCTATTTTCAAGTCATCGCTCACAAAATGGACATTCATTCTTTTCAATTATTTTTCTCACAAGAAATGATGATTTTAAACTTTGCTGGGGTACACCGTACAGTCCTAAAGGGTACCCATTAATAGCATAAGAAACAAACAAAAATCCTGGCTTATATTGCAGTTATACTAGATTCATTGAACTTGTTAAATTACAGGGGAAGGTTGAAGAATCAGAGTGGCCCAGCTAAGAACTTGTCTTTTTGCACATTTTGTTGACCACCAAGCTAACAGTACTATTGCAACTAAGAACAACTGTACAGTGAGGAAGGGCATACCCTGCCTTCTTACCAAAGCAATTCAAGTAATCCAAATTCAATGCTCACAATCACACAAAGAAAAAAAATATAATACACCAAGCTTTTAACTTTCAAAAATCGACAAGAATGATATGGCAGAGCTACACAAAGGTAGATTATCGCACTATACGGGATGTATTGTTCTGATCATGTGATACTGTATATAATGTTTTTGAGATTCAATATAATCATTAATGAAAGATACAAGATGTGCACTATTTATATTTCTGTAATGTGTTCCTTGGAAAGTTGTCAACTTGCTGGAGAGCAGACCAATGTATACACAGAAACTGTTAAGTACTTACTAAGTACTTGTATATTTAGCATTCATGTTGTTCGAAAATCTGTTACACAATATAAAGCAAATGCCGGAAATAACATCAAACAGATTCAGAGCAATTAAGCCATGAAATCGAACCAGTAAAAAATATTTGCAAGCCTATAACAGAAATAATTTGATTTTTCTCCTCAACACCTAGTCTTCGAGATCTTCTATCCCTCTACTTTCCATTAAGTTAGAATTTTACTAAGTTACTCTCTAAATTGTTTTATTTAATGTTTTATTATGCAAATTAGTAGCCAACTATTGATAGCACAAACTTAGTTACACACTTAATTGTTTTATTCAATTTCTTATGATGCCAACTTCCTGGTAGCACAAGATGACAACTAAACAAATGTAGACATATGGTCAAACCTCCAGCCCTACCAGGCAAAGAGTGTCCCGGCATTTTGTCAGTCGTTTCTACCACTTTACTGATGAGCTGATGAGCTCATTGCTTTCACGAGGCAGACTGAAGTATCAAATACTGCATTAAATACTTTAAAAATAAATAAATGAAGACAGTATTCAAGTACTGATCCAAATCTCAGATTGCTTTGTTTCAGAGTAATCAACAATTGGCCTATCACTGGCATAATCAAGGAAATATGAAAATCCAAGATGAGCTTACATCTTTCTAATGATGCTCAGAATTCCCGGTGGTGGTCTTTTCTGCAAATGCCACAAACCAGAAAGTTAGCTGAACAATATATAGCAGACGAAATCCAGGCTAAACTTGAATCTTAAGGAAGTAAACAATGCAAGAAATAAAACTGCTCACACAACATTTTCCCTTAATCAAAAATATAAATAGCACGAACTGCACCATAATATCTTAATGACCCCCGCTAGCCCACCACTACTTCTAGAATATCACCATGTACACTTCCCATCATCTCCGTCCTTTTCTGTTTATCCACATCAGGCATTTAAGCCCCTCCAAATAATGATGCTCAAGGCTCTTATTTCTCTCTATCTCCAGAAAAATCCTCACACAATTCTTTTCTCAATTTATTATCTAAAAATGACTTGTAGAAATAATACGAATATACCAATAAGATTTCTTAATATAGCTTTCATGCAATAACTAAAAAAGTATCTGATATCGCAAATTTAAGAAAAAAATACAATTTTTAGTTCAAAATAGTTGACCAAAATTTTAACTGTAATTGATCTAAATCTACTTGACAAGGATATACAAGACTACTTATCCATTCTTTTGCTTTTATTGAAATAATCTTGGTAATCAAATATCAATTAGTTGAAAATAGAACACTTTGCAAAGTCCTTTGTGATCTACTGACAAAAATTATGAAGGGCAATATAAAATATTAGAATCACAAAGTCAGTACTCAGTTCAACAAATTCACTGGTTTTATTTTTTAAGGCATAAGTTCGAGCATGAGTTGGTCCATTTTATAACATACTATGCATTTTTTTCAAATATATTATATCTTGATGAGAATTGGGAGGTATCCAACGTTCAGGGCGCCCCCCCCCCCCAAGCAAAAAAGTTGTAATTAGAGCCTCCCCACCCCAATCCCCCAAATCTCCTCAAACTCCCCCCTTGTAAAATTAACAACAAAAAAATAATAGTAATCAGGCAATTCTGCTAGCATAACACAATGAAGCTCTAATGCACTCGATTTCAGATTGTCTTTTCAACAAGTAGACCATTTAAGTACTATTGCCCAAATATACAATCATTATTCATTAGTCATGCACAAACTCATCTAAGTCAAAGTTGTCAAGTCGTGACATATTTCCCATTTCACGCCGTCAATAGTATCTAAGTGAACAAAATTAAACTGGTATGGCTGGTGACTATAGTGCTCATATCAGAGATCTTAGCGAATACGTCGCAACCATTGCAAAAAAAGATTAAGATGATGTCAGAGGATCAAATAATCGATACATTAGCTTGCAAACCAAATACCTTTAACATATGCATACTTGCTCTATGTTACTCGGACTCAGCTACAAGTATCCGACATGGATACGTGTCCAAGTGTCAGACTCGGCAACATCTTAAAAATGTACATGTTTCTGGCTTAGAATAAGTGTCCAAGTCCGAGTAATTATGTCTGAGTGTCAAGTGTCCGGCACGGGTACTCCAAGGTAAAATGAAGAGTCCGGGTAACATAGTACTTGCTTATTTTAAAAAGTAATGGAGATCAAAATATAACTAAAATACGACCAATAAAATAATAGACAGCCAGACACACATGATGGACATTAACCATAAGGATATTTTAGCAGAAAAAAGCAAAAAACGTTCAACTCTTAATAGCATTATAATCAATATATCCACGGAATAGAATTAAAAAGTATTGAGCTAGTTGTTGGTTTTGGAAAACGTTAAGTGCAAGAAGCGGTGTAAAGCAAGATATACCATGTGACAAGCCGGCAGACAGCGTTCGATCTATATTATCAAGACGTCTTTGTACAGACTTCAACACTAAATTAAGAGAAGAAACTCTTTTTCTAACTCCAGATATCTTGGCAGCATGTTGCATCATAAAAGGCAAAGGTGCATCTTCGAGAAGCTGATCAAGTTCTGCCATGATACATGATTAATTGATTATCAAGTCAATAAGCATAATGCAGATACAAAGCTAATTCCATAATGTTGTGGGCCAAATAATATTCATATAATAATAATGAGCTGAATAGGTCTGATTATCCCAAAGAGGCCCAAATACATGGGTTCCAAATAAGTCAATAGGTCAGCCCATACAAACGAAGCTATGAAGTCAAAACAAAGGGGTTGCAAAGCCATATTCTGTAAAGAATTCAAATTATATAAAGGAGCCCCATAAATTAGGGCTGAGGAACAAAAAGTAAACGTAACCAAAACCGATAAAAACTGAACCATATAAAATTGAACCGAACTAAAACATTGAATTTTAAAAGCAAAAAAATGGACTAAACAAAAGCCTTGAATCCATCTCTAGCAAAATTCATACCTTCCAGCCAAACACAACATTAGGTCTCTCAGATAACTGTTCAAAATTTACATAAGCAGTATCTTAATCCCAAATTTTGTGCACAAAACTGGTCTGCCTTCCATTAGCTGTATAGATCCAGATATACATATACTTACTGTCCTCTCTCGTTCAAAAGGGTACAACTATAATTAATAAAAGTTAGTTGTAATCGCCCCTTCTCCTCAATCTTCTCTTCATCTCGATTATTACTACAGAATTTGACAATTTCAAATTGCCCTTTTTATCGTGTTTTGTTTTGAATGTCATGACTGTGAGACAAGTTTTTATTGTTAGTGTAGTACTGCTAGCTTACAGAATCAAATTAGAAAAAAAAAATCAGAAGTTATCCCAAATGAAAATCATTTCCTGACTCTGCCCCTGACTTTTTCTTATAATTTTTCTAAATGATAGCCGACCAAATATAAATCAGACACTAGAATAAAACTTTAGCTTATTTAGTCCGGTACATTAACATCTCTTAACCACAATATAGTCTGGTACCTTGATATCTCCTAGCCATAAAATATGTTAAAATATGAGATATGATCCTGATAATTCTAATTTCTAACATGTGACTGATTTCTTGACACAGTACAAAATATTCCATGATGCAACATACAGAAAGCAACGAGAGGAGAGAAAAGTAATAAACACTTAAGTAGTCTAAAATAAACATTTTTATTGACAATTTATTTATCCTCTTTATTTCCGATTTACTAGAACAATCCCTTGTACCAACATTATAAACTGGTAAATAGTATACGTTTATCCATTACAACGAAACAAGCAAGAGTGAAATATTCATAGAAATTCCAATGCCACTTACAAGTTACAACCCACAATGTTATCGTAGAAGCCCATCCTTAATTTAAAAACCAATAAACTGATAAATTATGGAAAAATAATGACAGTAAGTTGAAGCAGTTGTAGTAAACCACATTCCAACAACATAATAAACATATAATAGTATGTTATTCTAACAAATAATTAGTAAATATCTATCGAGTAATAACCAATTTAAAACAGAAATTGAGAAAATAACCTAGGGCAAGACGATCGATGGAGGAAGAAAGTTGATGTTGACTAAGAATGGTTTGTTGAGCTCTGGAATCAAAATCTGTAATAACAGAGGATATAATTGAGGAAAGTCCCTTTGCTAAATCAGATTCTGGTGTTCCTTTATTAACACTGCAACCGCTGGATTCAACTGACTCTGCTTCGGAATTATTATTACCAGTTTCGATTGAATTTGATTCCACGGCTTCGTCTGACATGTTTACTGTAGTTTGTTTGTACTTTCAGTTGTGAGTTGAGTTCCAAAGGCAGTTCAGTTCCGGTGTGTGTTTATCAGCTCATTCACTAAACTACCCTCAATTTGAGGCCTTTATGTTTAATTTTTATTTTATTGTTGTGAGGATTTGTTTTTTTATAATTTTGTTTGCAAACCAGTGGGCTTATATTTTCCTCCCCACAGAATAAGTGTTTTATATTTTCCTTGTCAAAAAGTTGTGTTTATAATATCCGCATCAAAAAAATTATTTCTTTCAAAAAAATTTATAATCTAACCTAAACATATATGAATGTTTTTCTATATATTCAGAAAATAAAATTTTAATGATCGAAGTGAGAAAAGCCATAAAGCCAAATCTATCCCCTTTTTTGAATTTTACTACTCCAAATTTACAATCTGGAAAAATTATACGATATTAATATAGACAAGATTAAAAAATAATCCCATACTTGAGAATTATACTAATGTAACGATATAACAAAATATGTATGATCTTCGCTATAACAAACAGTCAAACATCATCAACAAAAATTTATTATCTCTGAAAGACATAAAACAGTCAACCTCCATGACCCAATGAATCATAATGATTCATGGCAAATAAAGCTTTTCGGATTATTCTCTGTTTAGATTCGTTAAAAAATGAGATGTCATTCATCAAAAGTTAAAATTCAAATGAGATAGATGATATACTTGTGAGAAAATGTGATGTTAGAAAAAGTATTGTTCGATATAATTTATAAGAATAATGTATTTTAAAAGTAATAAATATAAATAATAAAATGTATTAACATGTACAAAATTATGATTTATGTCTACAGTGTCGGGTTTTGCATGGTCAAAACTTTTGTAAAAATAATTATGCAAATATAAAATTTCTATTTTTCAATACAGTTTTGTTAGGTAATGAATACAACATAGAGGGTAAATGTATTTTGGATATTTTTAAATCTTTTTGAATGTTTGTTACTTGGTTAACAAAACAGATTAGAAATGCAGTAATATTATGCTAGCTGAAATAAAACAGTGCACACAATATTCAAAACTCACATTAATTTTATATTAAAATCAAGCTAGCATTTTGCTACAAATCCTTGGTTCTTTGTAAGTAAAAAACTCAACTTCTTCCCTGAGAGAGTACAAAAAAAACTAAATCTGTTTGATACAACTAAAACAAAGACCAGTGTTTACTTTATAGATTAGTAAACACATGTTTACACAACATGCAATAAGATGTACTAAATCCTACTTTAAGTTATCTCTAAAACTTTCCATTATTGGCTTAGTGAATCTTTGCAAATCATGTAGGTCTATGACTTTCTTTTGTCAGTTAATCGTGGACCTTTGATCTTGCACTCTTCAATCATGCTTTTGTAGACTTGTCAAACTAATTGGTTAGATCGTTTGTTGATTGATAATATTGGATTTTTAACTTTTCTGCATTATGTACTTGAGGTTCATATCGAGATCTCCAGTTTGATCTATAGAGAACTGACATCTCGATAAGTATAATGGCTTATCGAGATCTCTGAGTTCTCTATAAGTGAACTTGGCTTGTCGAGGTCTCCAAATTTCTGCATGTAGAAATTACTTGTCGATATCTCTGAGATCTCTAATGAGAAAATTGACTTGTTGATATCTCCAATCTTCATATCTTCATTTCGACTTGTCGATATCTCTGAGTTCTCTAATGCAGAAATGACTTGTCGATATCTTAGAGATCTCTAAATACATTTTGACTTGTAGATATTTCTGAGATCTCTAATGATAATTTGAATTGTCGATATCTCAAATCTTCATGTCTTCATTTGACTTGTCAATATCTCTGAAACTTCTCTATAAGCTATTATGGACTTCTCGATAAGTCATTCTGGAGTTCTCGAACGACTTCTGTATATGACTTTGATCTGTGACTTGTAGATATCTTGACTTAGAACATTTTTTCTAAAACATATTTATTCAACTCCAAGCTTCTTCACAATTTCTCTGAGTCATGATCTTCTTCCAGAGTTTATTCTTAGGCTTGAACATGTTTACAGAAAAATACCCCAGTCTAATCTTTCACATTTTTGCAGACTCAAGTAATACAATACAAAATACAAATTTAAATTATCATACAACTAATTCTTAGGGCTATCAATTTGACTTAGTCTTGTTATGATACAGGCATGTCTTGCACAACAATCTCCCGCATTTTGTGAGAAGATTGCTTATCACAAATTAATGCATGGTAAGAAGACTAACCCCAAGTTACAATGAACAATAAAAGATTACATAAAAATTGACAGAATACAAATACAGCCTTTATACATTGAGTGATTGCATGAGTTTGATAAGTACATTTATTACATGAAATTCTCATAGCCTAGCTCCTTTCTAATAAGGTCCTTAAGATTTACTAGCAGTTGAAGTTCTTCAAAAATTTCAGTCTCTCTTATAGCTTCCACAAGCTTGAGCCAATCATCCAATGAATAACCATTCAAGTAACCAACTCTGAATCTTGAGAATCTGCCAACCTTTATGTTCCGAAAGTGCCCATCCTTAGAGATTTTGCTTATCCCCACTACACCATAGATTGACTATAGCAACGCCAACTTCAAAATTTGTCTATAAAACGTTGCTATTTGTGAAGTAATTTTCACAAATGTGTATCTATTGTAATATTTTAAAAAATATTACAAAAGAGTGCATTTTTGGAAAAAAATTAAATAATTTGCAACGAATGTGCAAAATTGTTGCAAAGAATTCAAAATTTTGAGTTAAAATATTGGCGGGCTGTTTGATTAGTGGGCTTTTAAAATTTTTTGCCCGGGCTATTAGAAACAAGAGGCTAGGTAAAAAAAGTCCAAGGAAGTTATTTGAGCAAGACCAAAATACACCCAAATACTCTGATGGCGAGATGAGAGAGACACTCAGACAAACACCGATTCAAGCTCAAATCGATGTAATATGAATGATACCAGATCAAGTCGATTCAACCTCGAAGAACACTCAAGCTCAAAAAGGTATGTTCTTTCCCAAATAGAGATTGAGAGAGATAAAGAGATTGAGAGAGAGAGAGAGACTCGATTCAATTCAATCAAATCCCTTCCATTGCTTCCACAAGAGCAATAAAATCGAGGTATTTCATTTATCATCTATCTCTATTTTTTATATTTTTTCTTCTTTAATTCAATCATTCTTTTTGTTCGTAAATTTGGGTGGGGTTTTACATATTGTGCGATTTCATAATTTTGTCTATCAATATGTTTCTTTAATATGGAATTATCAATTTTTCAATTTGGGGTTTCAATATTTTAATAATCCCGGAGACTCTGGTTATTTTGGATTAAAAATTTAAATTGTTATTATATGCAGCTGTTGGAAGAGTTAAGTAAAAGAATGTGGAAGAAGGTGGTGGCGGATGAGCGGAGAAATTGTCCTCTTCTTGGTGATATCGGTAATATTGTTCCTGTTCGAGGAGGTGTTGATGTTGACAAGCTACTTTCTCAAGTTAATCACCCTATCACTAAGGCCTCCTCCATTTCTTAATCCTCACATTTATCGACATACAGTTTGTTTATTTATTATACATCTCAGATTTATTTTCATATTAAAGAGTATCTGTTTGGTCTGGTGTCTTACCAGATTCACTTCCAAAACTCAAATTTTATAATATAAATGATTTATGCAACTTTATAGACTAGCTTTTCACTAGTCGTATCTTATGATTAATAATCCCACTGAGTACTTTGAGTTCTACAATAGATATGGTGAGTGTTTTTAGCAGCATATTATCCGGATGTAGACTTTTGATCCTGATCAACTAGTATTTAATTTCACCCTTAAGGAGTTAACATAGCCTTTCTATTCTGCTGCTGAATTATGAAGTCCAGTGCTTTTGGATGTATAGATAATGTCATATATGACTTAGCAAAACAATAATTAATTTCATAATGTAGTTCAGACTATGAAACACTTGCAACTTGGATCCTGAAAAGATTTTCCGGAGTTTTGAACTGATGATTATGATTATAGAAGTACCGGGTTATTTAAGTACAAGCTATGGGCGTGGACCAGGTTTATATCTTAATTAGTTCTTTTGTTTTTTAGAATTTTCAGTTACAGACCTTCACAATAAAGAATCTAACTAGCATTTTAATTTTATGTTAGAGTTAAATGATTAAGATTAGTTTCTTTGAAACACGCAACAATATATTTTTTTCTCCCTTCTGTTTGCCATTGCAGATCAATATATTAATTCTGATTTTTTAATTACCTTTATGCAAGAGAGAGACTACTCTGTCATGTTGCATTACTTGAGAGGAAGTACTAGTTGACCATCATAAAAAAACATAACCTACGGTAAAATCTGTAAGGACAAACACACTACATGTAGTATTATTTTTATTTTTGTGATAGAAGCTTATGTGTTCAATTGATGGCCAATGCACTGGTTGCATCAGCCGAAAAGAATAAGGTTGTTTTGTTCTTAAGAATGTTTCGTTGCTTAATTCTCGTCGTGATTAATTTGCAGAAACAAATGGCTACTCCAGCGGAAGGACTTTGTATTTTGACAGTTTCAGTTTTAATACACTGTATTTATGCAGTTTTCTCCTGTTCGTGCTAAATTCCAGCAAGCACAGATGTACAACCACAGGAGCATTGACTCCATTATTCCTGTTACTTTATAAAATACAACAGCCTTAGCAAAATCCAGTATAATGGACGATATGTCCGATATTGTTTTTTCACAAGAGCCCAAGGACATTGGCATATATAAATATGAGGCTATAGATACTGAAAAAGCTAATCAAGATCAGCTTGCTGTGATGAAAGCTAGCTTGATGTCTACTACAAATATCAAAAGGGCTGCTAATCAAAAAGATATCTTAGTCCATTAGGTCTTCTTTTAACTTAGTAATTTTTATTATCTCAATCTAGACCAAGTCTTTTGTGTAAATTATGGCTTGACTTTTATTGTTAGTTTATGTATGCAGCTTAGATTTAGAAAGCTTTGTAAGACTAATTTTAACGGTCATGGTACCGATTTAGGATTGTCAAAAACTTGACGCCTAGATTATAATTTATCAATTGAATTTGTGGCTTTTATGCCTGGCTAGTTGTATTTACAACAAGTATCTTTCAATTTTTTTAAAAAAATAAACGTTGCTATTTCATTGAATAATTTTGCTATTTCATTAAATAACGTTGCTAAAAAGTTACAAAATCATTACAATATGGTCAAAATCATTGCAATAACTTGCTTAAAATCATTGACATTGATCTAATATTGTTGCCTTAAGGTCACTAAAAAAGATACAAATTTAAGCTAATGCAATGTTATTTAGGCGTTGTTGTAGATTAAAATTTGTTGCTATATCGATCTATTGTAATGAATTAAATATGTTACTATAAGGTGCTACATTCGTTGCTAAATCGACCAATTGCAACGCACTCAGATGTAACACCCAATTTTGGCATATTTGTTGCCATAAACTCTATTGCAACAAAAATAGCACTTTAGGCAATATTTTCTCGGCGTTGCTATAAGCAATCTATGGTGTAGTGCCCCTTTGCCTTGAGCTCATTTGATCTTTGTTCAAACCTGACAATTTCTGCTGCATACTTCATATCCTTTTCTTCCTTTTCAGCCTTTATTTTTGCTCTTCTTTCCTCTCTCACTACTATCCATACACACAATACAGCCCTCCATATCATTGTACTTGTGTCCTTATCCTTCATTAAGCTGATCACCCTCTTTATTTCTGAGGCTGAAAAAGTATCCATTAATCCCCTACCAAGTAGAGTGTAGGAACCATATTGACAATAAATTATGACTTCTCCTAATGATATAACCCAAACTTTGACTATTTTCTCAGCTAATTGTTGAAAGTAGTCATCATCTGAGATGCACCAATTTAATGGTAGAAATTCAGTTTGATCAAAATGATTCTAGATAGCCCTTTCTTCAACTTGCAGCTTCTTTGGTTTCCTCCCAACAGATTTGAAATGAGTTTTGAGTGGTGGTTTAAATGAAGGTAAGTTTGAGATTTTCTTTAGAGTGGTTTGGCTAAGGTTATACAACAGCCTTAGCAAAATCCAGTATAATGGACGATATGTCCGATATTGTTTTTTCACAAGAGCCCAAGGACATTGGCATATATAAATATGAGGCTATAGATACTGAAAAAGCTAATCAAGATCAGCTTGCTGTGATGAAAGCTAGCTTGATGTCTACTACAAATATCAAAAGGGCTGCTAATCAAAAAGATATCTTAGTCCATTAGGTCTTCTTTTAACTTAGTAATTTTTATTATCTCAATCTAGACCAAGTCTTTTGTGTAAATTATGGCTTGACTTTTATTGTTAGTTTATGTATGCAGCTTAGATTTAGAAAGCTTTGTAAGACTAATTTTAACGGTCATGGTACCGATTTAGGATTGTCAAAAACTTGACGCCTAGATTATAATTTATCAATTGAATTTGTGGCTTTTATGCCTGGCTAGTTGTATTTACAACAAGTATCTTTCAATTTTTTAAAAAAAATAAATGTTGCTATTTCATTGAATAATTTTGCTATTTCATTAAATAACGTTGCTAAAAAGTTACAAAATCATTACAATATGGTCAAAATCATTGCAATAACTTGCTTAAAATCATTGACATTGATCTAATATTGTTGCCTTAAGGTCACTAAAAAAGATACAAATTTAAGCTAATGCAATGTTATTTAGGCGTTGTTGTAGATTAAAATTTGTTGCTATATCGATCTATTGTAATGAATTAAATATGTTACTATAAGGTGCTACATTCGTTGCTAAATCGACCAATTGCAACGCACTCAGATGTAACACCCAATTTTGGCATATTTGTTGCCATAAACTCTATTGCAACAAAAATAGCACTTTAGGCAATATTTTCTCGGCGTTGCTATAAGCAATCTATGGTGTAGTGCCCCTTTGCCTTGAGCTCATTTGATCTTTGTTCAAACCTGACAATTTCTGCTGCATACTTCATATCCTTTTCTTCCTTTTCAGCCTTTATTTTTGCTCTTCTTTCCTCTCTCACTACTATCCATACACACAATACAGCCCTCCATATCATTGTACTTGTGTCCTTATCCTTCATTAAGCTGATCACCCTCTTTATTTCTGAGGCTGAAAAAGTATCCATTAATCCCCTACCAAGTAGAGTGTAGGAACCATCTTGACAATAAATTATGACTTCTCCTAATGATATAACCCAAACTTTGACTATTTTCTCAGCTAATTGTTGAAAGTAGTCATCATCTGAGATGCACCAATTTAATGGTAGAAATTCAGTTTGATCAAAACGATTCTAGATAGCCCTTTCTTCAACTTGCAGCTTCTTTGGTTTCCTCCCAACAGATTTGAAATAAGTTTTGAGTGGTGGTTTAAATGAAGGTAAGTTTGAGATTTTCTTTAGAGTGGTTTGGCTAGTGGTGATTGGTATTTTAAGTAATGTGTTTGCAGTTTGTTTATACAGAAGCTTAGGCTTTGAGGTCAAGGGTAGTTGAATATTTGAGCTTTTTAGGTTTAGTGGCTTGAGCATGTTGGATTTGAATTAATTTGATATTTTTCTTTGAGCCTTCACCATCTTTCCTCTTCTTTCTTCTTCTTTCATCTCCCCTTTTCTTATTATCTCACTTCTTCTCATCCTGCTTCTTTTCTTCTATTTTGCTACCAATTGCTTTAGAGGAATGAATTGGATTTGAGCCAGAAGGTTTTTGCTCATCATGCTTCTGCTCATCATCATCCTTGTCATCTTTTAAGTTGAATTGTGAGTTTGGCAACATGGTATCAACATTTTGAAGATATCTTCCCAATATTTTGATCATCTCCTCATCTTCAATTTTCTTGTTCTTCTTGGACTTTAGATCAGTTTCAAGGGTCATTATCAATCTCATATTTCCTCTTACACAATTCTTTGGAACCATGAAGAACTTGCACTTTTTAGTTTATGAACAAAGGTAGGTCACCCCTTTCTTGGATGAAGATAGGCTTCAGGAAAAGTAGCTATCTGAGCTTGCTTGAGTTCTCTGAGCAGTTGGGTGTCCTCTGGAATTACTGGATTAACTCTGTCAATTATCACATCCAGCTCAGATGCTCTCATTCTTTGTAGATTTGAGAGAGACACCTGGAGACATCTGTCCAAGATACAATCATTGGCATCGGCTATTATTCTTTTCTCCAAAAAGTTGCCAACTTTCACTATTACCACTCTCAAGAAATGGATGTTGTTGGCCAAAGCTCTCTTGTAGGTAATGTAGTTATTGGCCAGAGAGACTCTTAGAACTTCCAGTAGCTCATTGAACTCCTTATCTTGACATGGTCCTTCTACAGCTTTCTGGAGTCTGTCTTTACTAACACTTTGAGAGAGTATTAATTTCATAGAACTTTGACCAGTGTGAGTAGTAGATTTTTCAGCCTCTTGAAATTGTGTAGATTTACCAGCTTCCTTGGACTGTTGAATCCTAGCTTCTATCTCCCCCTTAGTCTTGTTGGTAGGCAGGAGTAGTGGATTGGGAATTTCTGGCCTCACAGCTTCAGGAAAAGCAGGTAAAGGAACATTCAAGGCACCCATGATAGCTCCCAAATGAACCGAGTTCTGCATTTGAAGATGTTTGTGGGAGTCTACCAGGGTCCTGATGTCATTCTGTTGACTCTGCACTAGAGAGGTGAGAGCTTGAACCTGAGTTGTGAGTGAGTCATTAGAGGCTTGTGGAGTTGAAACTTACTGTTGTAGAGATTGAAGTTGGATATTTGATGATGTAGATAATGGTGGTTGAGAACTTGAAAAGGTTGAAGTGCCAAATGTAACTTGAACAAATTCCCGAATTCCTTCCATCAAAAGAGCAGATGGTTCATATTTAGCATGATGGAGTTGATCCAGTTTGATCCTAATGTCATTATTACTAGTGATTTGCTGCTGGACAACTTCATGTAAGGCTATGAAAGATTCCCTCAGATTCTTGATGCTTTTGTCCACAAATGACAAATCAAACTTAGCCATTTGATCTATAAATCTAGAGAATTTTTGCTTGATTTCCACCTGAAAAGGAATGATCTCATCTAGCTTGTCCTTGACCAGGTTCCTTGTCTTGTCTTGATGATCAATCAAAGATAGTTTTAGAGCTTTACCAATGAGGTGAAAGGCTTTAAGTTGAGCTTTATAGATATTTGTGATTGCATCATAAACTTCTTGTAGACTTAGAATTTTGGCATTACTCCCAAGGATGGTGATGTACTCTTCTTTAAATCTGGCCAAAACCTCTTTCATCTCAAGATTGAAGTCTTTATCCAATCAAGCATCACAATTACCATCATGTTCAACTTCATTTACAATCTTTTTTTGCTGTTCTTGAACATCTGTCTGATGGAAAGCATGATAGCTTGATAGTCTTGGTTAGACATAATTTGGGCAAGTCTATACAGCTGATCCACCAATAGATCATTCATTGTTGTTCATTGAGATTCTGCTTCCTGTAGCCACTGAGAGATCAAATGAGTTTGTGGTTGAGTAGGATTAGAGGTGGATGGTTGGTCATTTGGATTTGAGGTGGAGGGTAGAGACTCAATAGAACCACTGTTGTGTATATGTTGTGTACTTGATGATTTCATGAACAAAACACCTTTGTAGATTTTACTTAGTGAAATAATGTAGCACTCGACAGATAAGAATTATAGTCCCGACGGATAACTCATATAGTCCCGACGGATGATGACCTATTATCCATCGAGTGAGTAGCTTATGTAATAATGATTCTGTAGCACATTTTCGCATACACCTTTGTATCGATTCTGTAGTAGCATATAAGTCATGTTGACTTTAACTAGATATGCAGAATAGGTTGATTAATTGTACATAGATGATGTCTTGTAATTCTGCATAAATGAAATGAAGTCAAGTGCCAAAATAGCTACCGACGGATGATTAACAAAGCCATCGGCGGATGATCAAATGGCTATCAACGGATGATCAATATAGCAGTCGACAGATGATCAATAAAGCCATCAACGGACGATCATAAACTCGACAGATGATCATGTACTCAATGGATAAAGAATTTAAATATCTGTTGACAGTGACAACATAGTCACATGCGTCGAAGTGTATGCAAATGGAATGAGGAAGCCTATTAACTGGGCAATAGAGAACAAAGTAGCAAAGTATTAGACTCGATGGTTTTTATGATGATCCTGTCTTTTGACTTTATAATCTTGGTAATATATAAACCAAGAAGTAGCAAATAGAAACATAGATCTGGGAACACAACAAGAGAAACATTTGTAAGCAGAATTATTAGCATTTCTCTGTATTCTCAGCAGTTCAATATTTGTAAGCAGCTGTGAGCATTCTTGGACACAGGGTTCTCTCGATATATAATATATATATCTGGTGGAATAATTCAAATCCACCAGAAAGTTTTTAAAGACTCTTATTTTTAATTACTTGTGTTTTGATTCACTTAAGTTTTATTCCGCATTGTGCTAATCAATACACTTATATTTATAATTGAGTTAGAACATTTTATTTCAAGAAAAAGTTTCAAGAATTCCATTCAACCCCCTTTCTGTAATTCTTGTCATATTGTTAAGGGACTAACAATTGGTATCAGAGCAAGCTCTTAACTTACAAAGAGTTTAAAGATCAAAACAATACAACAAGATGAACAAGAAGGATGTTGGAGTCAAGATCCCTTTTTTGGATAAAGATAACTACCATCATTGGAAGGTAAAGATGCATCTTCATATGCTTTCTCAAGATGAGGCCTATGTGGACTGCATAGAAAGAGGCCCTCATGTTTCAATGAGAGCTGCAACAGGAAACGAGCCATCAGTCCCCAAGCCAAGGCATGAATAGTCTGATCCTGACATTGAACAAGTCAGGAAGGATAAAAAGGCCATGAATATCCTGTTTAATGGAGTTGATGGAGATATGTTTGACAACATTATCAACTGCAAAACTGCCAAGGAAGTTTGGGATACAATACAGATCATCTGTGATGGCACTGAGCAAGTCAGAGAAAATAAGATGCAGCTCCTGATTCAGCAATATGAGCATTTCCATAATGAAGAAAGTGAATCTCTCACTGACATCTTTAGTAGGTTTCAGAAACTACTAAATGCTCTAAAGTTGCATGGAAGGGTCTATCAAACTAAAGATTCCAATCTGAAATTCCTTAGATCTCTTCCAAAGGAATGGAAACCAATGACAGTCTCATTAAGAAACTCATAAGATTATAAGGAGTTTACTTTAGAGAGACTGTATGGCATCCTGAAAACCTATGAGCTTGAAATAGAGCAGGATGAAAGGATGGAGAAAGGAAAGAAGAAAGGAGGATCCATTGCACTAGTTGCTGAGTTGGAAAAGGAGAAGGAAGTGAAGATGAAAGCTGTTGAATTAACTTCAAGGGTCTGTGAGAACAAGGGCAAGGGGCTTGCAATAGAAAGTGAAGATTCATTGAGCCAAGATGACATGGAGGACATTGATGAGCACCTAGCTTTTCTTTCCAGGAGATTTGCCAAGCTCAAGTTCAAGAAGAACTTTGGAGCATCCAAGCCAAATAAAAACATGGTGGATAAGTCAAAATTCAAATGTTTCAAATGTGGCTTGGCAGGGCATTTTTCCAATGAGTGTAGGAAGTCAGATTCCAGTAAGAAAAAGTTTGAGTCTGTGGATTATAAGCAAAAATACTTTGATCTACTCAAGCAAAGGGAAAGGGCTTTTATTACACAAGAAAATGACTGGGCAGCAGATGGTCTGGATGAAGATGAAGATGTCAGCTATGTCAATCTAGCCCTAATGGCCAAGTCTGATAAGACAGAAAAAAGTTCCTCAAGCAATCAGAGAAACAGAAAGAATCTTTGGTACTTGGATAGTGGTTGTTCAGGACACATGACTGGTGATTCTACCCTGCTCACAGAGTTTAAGGAGAGAGCTGGCCCAAGTATTACTTTTGGAGATGACAGCAAGGGTTATACTGTGGGATATGGCTTGATTTCAAAGGATAATGTCATCATTGAGGAGGTTGCTTTAGTGGAAGGTCTCAAACACAATCTGTTGAGTATCAGCCAGCTTTGTGATAAAGGCAATTCAATAACCTTCAGCTCAGAAGCCTGTGTTGTGACTAATAAAAGAAGCAACAAAGTGGTTCTCACTGGTGTGAGAAAAGGAAATATGTACCTAGCTGATTTCAACTCATCTAATGCAGAATCTGTAACTTGTCTTCTCAGTAAAGCAAGTCAGGATGAAAGTTGGCTATGGCACAATAAGCTATCCCATTTAAACTTCAAGACCATGAATGAGCTAGTAAAGAAAAAACTGGTCAGAGGCATTCCTCTAGTGGAGTTTTTTAAGGATGAACTGTGTGATGCCTGCCAAAAAGGGAAGCAGATTAAAGCATCATTCAGGAAGAAACTTGATTCAACAATTGAAGAGCCTTTGCAACTGCTTCACATGGATTTGTTTGGACCAGTCAATGTATTGTCAATCTCAAGGAAAAGATTTTCCCTAGTAATTGTAGATGATTTCTCAAAGTTCTTTTGGACATATTTCCTAAAGTCTAAAGATGAGGCTAGTGAAATCATCATCAATCACATAAGGCAAGTCAATAATTATCCTGATTTTAAGGTTAGAAGAATCAGGAGTGACAATGGAACTGAGTTCAAGAATTCTGTCATGAGAGCATTTTATGAGGAAAATGGGATTCTGCATGAGTTTTCAGCAGCAAGGACTCCACAACAGAATGAAGTAGTGGAAAGGAAGAACATATCACTTATTAAGCTACAAGGACAATGCTTGAAAAATCAAAGTTACCAACATATTTCTGGGCTGAAGCTGTAAATACTGCATGTTATACTCAGAATATTTCTCTGGTTAATCAAGCAAGATGCATGACTCCCTATCAATTGTTCAAGAACAAGAAGCCAACTTTTAACCTTATTTATGTCTTTGGCTGCAAATGCTATATTCTGAGAAATCAAACTGATCAAAATGGGAAGTTTGATGCTAAAGCGGATGAAGGAATTTTTGTTGGATATGCTGTTGGTAAAGCATATAGAGTCTACAAACTAAGAACCAACATTGTTGTGGAATCAATACATGTTGTGTTTGATGATAAAAAGATTGAAGGACTGAAAGATGGAGATTACCATGAGAGCCTCAAATTCGATAATGTGGAGATGGTTAGTGATGACAGTGATGATGAAAGTGATCAAGAGAATTTATCTAAGGATAATGCAGATAAATCTACCACCAATGAAGCACAAAACTCAACATCTGTCGAGTTGCATAATGCTTCATCCTTCGGAAGGCAATTTGTGTTATCCGTCGGAAGACAACCAGCTTCATCCGTCGGTACTCAAAATTCACCATCCGTCGGGTTATCAAAATGAGCAGGAAGTCAAGATAGATCACCTATAAAAAGTTCCCCTTTCTCAAATCAAAGATCCACAAACTCAGGGGGAGTATCTAACAATCAAAACTCAATCACACATCAAGACAACAATGAGGATTCTTCATCTAGAGCTAATCTACCTCAACAAAGGAAATGGACAAAAGATCACCCCTTTGAGCTTATCATTGGTGATGTTTCTTCTAGAGTTCAAACAAGAAGAGCAACTCAGGAAGAATGTCTATACAACAGCTTTCTTTCCAAGGAAGAACCAAAGAAGGTAGAAGAAGCTTTGTTGGATCCTGATTGGATTTTAGCTATGCAGGAGGAGCTAAACCAATTTGAAATGAATAATGTATGGAAGCTGGTGCCCAAGCCTAAAGGAAAGAATCCAATAGACACCAAGTGGGTATTCAGAAACAAGATGAATAAAAATGGCATAGTTGTCAGGAATAAAGCTAGATTGGTTGCTAAGGGCTATTGTCAGCAAGAAGGAATAGATTTTGTTGAAACATGTGCTCATGTTGCAAGACTTGAAGCCATCAGAATCTTCTTAGCCTATGCAGCCCATGCCAATTTCAAAGTCTATCAAATGGATGTCAAAAGTGCCTTTCTGAATGGAGATTTGGAGGAAGAAGTTTATGTCAGTCAACCTCCTGGTTTTGAAGATCCAAATTTTCCAGAACATGTCTATTATCTTTTGAAAGCACTTTATGGACTGAAGCAAGCACCCAGAGCCTGGTATGTCACTTTATCAAAGTTCCTTTTGGAAAATCACTTCACAAGAGGTACTGTAGATAAAACTTTATTTTTCAGAAATGTTAATGGCTCTAGTATACTTGTTCAAGTTTATGTAGATGATATTATTTTTGGCTCTACAGATGAGAAACTTTGCAAAAAGTTTGCCAAATTGATGCAAAGTAAGTATGAAATGAGTATAATGGGAGAACTAACTTACTTTCTTGGTTTACAAGTTAAGCAAGTTAGTGATGGAATATTCATTAGTCAAACTAAATATATTTTTGATCATTTAAAGAAGTTTGATATAATGGATTGCACATCTGCAAAAACTCCCATGGCCACTGCAACTAAGCTTGAATTAAACACTACTGAAAAGTCTGTGGATATTTCAAGTTATAGAGGCATGGTTGGCTCACTTCTGTACTTAACAGCTAGTAGGCCAGATATAATATTTGCTACATGTTTATGTGCTAGATTTCAGGCTGATCCTAGAGAATCTCACTTAATAGCTATTAAGAGAATTTTCAGATATCTCAAGGGAACACCAAACCTTGGCATTTGGTACCCTAGAGCATCTGGTTTTGATCTAGCTAGTTATTCAGATGCAGATTATGCAGGTTGTAGAATTGATAGAAAGAGTATAACAGGAACCTGTCAATTTCTAGGAAACAAGCTTGTGTCCTGGTTCAGTAAAAAGTAAAATTCAGTTTCTACTTCTACAGCTGAAGCTGAATATATTGCTGCTGGCAGTTGCTGTGCACAAATTTTATGGATGAGAAATCAATTGCTAGACTATGGTTTGCAAGTTGAGAGGATTCCTATTTTCTGTGATAACACAAGTGCAATTGCCATCACTGAAAATCCAGTACAACATTCAAGGACAAAGCACATAGATATGAAGTACCATTTCATAAGGGAACATGTAATGAATGATACTGTGGAACTACATTTTGTTCCCAGTGAGAAGCAGCTTGCTGATATCTTTACCAAGCCACTGGATGAATCCACCTTTTCAAGGTTGGTAAGTGAGTTAGGTATGCTTAATTACTCTTAAATCTATCTGAGTTAATTTGCAAGTTGAAATGCAGCCAGAGATTTAATTGATTTTTCAGTCTTGGATGAAATTTTGGCTAAGTCAAAATTTACATCTCGACGGATGACCCTTATCCATCGAGTTTGGTCATCCGTTGAAATACAATTTGCTAATAAAAATCAATTACTTTTCTGGAATATTTTATGTCTCGACGGATAACAGTTTATCCTCATCCGTCGAATTGTCTTAATCTCAGCCGTTAATTCCCTGTACATTATCCATCGAGTATACTTACAGTTTGTAAGCATAACACGACGGATAATGGGGGGAATTTTTACAGTTTATTTTTAAACGGCTATTTTAGGCAATTTCTATTGGTTACTGTATTTTACTTTATTATTTTTATCAGTTATTTTTGAGATAGTATAAAAGCTTATTTCATTGCAATTGCTTTTCTTTTATCATTCTCAATTCAACTGCTCTAATTTCATTCTCTCTCAAAGCACTTACTCTATTTCTCTTCAAGCTCTTATTCTCTAACAATGGCACATGTTGTAAAGATTATGTCTCAAACTGGGTTCATTTATGAGAAGAATAATTTCACTGCATTATTGAACAAGGGTATTCAGCAATCAGATGACTATCACAAGATGATGGACTTTGTGAAGAATTGCAAGCTCAATTATGCCATGCTGGAATCACCCACAATCTTCTGTGAAGTTGTTGAAGAGATGTGGACCACTGCTACCTACAACTCTACAGATAAGACCATTACTCTAACCATTAAAGGTAAAGAATTCTGTATAAATAGTGATGTGATACAAGCATGTTTCAAAATTCCTAATAACAATGTGACTTCACAACACACTGACACTGATATAATCAATATGCTCAATTCCATACACTATGCTCTTCCTACTTCTAAACTGAGTGATATTAGGAGAATTGGTCTTAGGAAAAAGTGGAGTTTCATGTGTGATGTAGTTACAAAGGTTTTCTCAGGAAAGATCAGTAATTTTGATTCAGTGAATATTTCCATGCTTAACATGCTATACATGCTAGTTACAGATAAATTTTATAATTTCAGTGATCTTGTCTTGTTTGAGTTAGGTTTTAAATTAGGGGAGTTAAATAAAAGAGGTAAAAATATGTATTATGCTAGATTTCTTATGTTATTAGCTAACCACCTCTGTGAAGAGATTGTGCTTGAGAACCCTAACAACAAACTGGATTGTTGGGTTCAAGAGAGAAGGCTCATTGCAGATTTGAACAGGGCCAATCATCACAAGGATGTGCCAATGTTCTACTTTCCTGTAATGCAAGCACCTCAGGTAAGTGAGGTAAGTTCATCCATCCCTACAACTATTCCAACCTTCATAATTTCTTTGAGTTCAAGAGTAGCTATGGCAACTGTGCCAATGACCAAACAGTTGCCTACCAAAGCTGCCAAACCTACTATTATTTCAAAATCCAAATCAAAGAAAGCTCCCTCTGGTATCTCCCAAAAGATGCCAGTTGAAAAATCCACTAAAGCCAAAGAGGGGAGTGTGAATGAGGGTAAGTTAGGTGAGGGAAGGGGTGAACATAAAAGAAACCCCAAGAATAATGTTGGAGAGTTGAGTGAATCCCAACCTAGCCACACTGTAGTTTCCCAACAAACTGTAGTGCTTAAAAAGGACAAAAGCTCATTTCTAGCTGCATCTTCCCAAAAGGATGTAGCTATTGAACAAAGCTCTCAACCAAGAGCACAGGCCAAGAGGGTTAGGGACACAAGCTCACCCCAAACTTATGCCAGAAAGAAGAAATCAAAAACCTCTGGGGATGCACAGGGTACACACACTTTGCAAACTGGTGCTAAAGACACAGTCACTGCACCTTCACAAATTCAGCTTGATGTGGCTCCAATAAATGTGGAGTCACAGCCAAAATCTCTAGTTATAGAAGCACCTCAAACACCATACTCACCAACAAATTCTCTGGATGTGGATATGATAAACACATCAATTCCTGATTCCCCTTCTTTAGCTCTGTTGGGGAAGCCAAAATCTAGTGCAAGTGAGCATCATCTTTTAGATGATTTGTTGGCTCACTTGCCAATTTTTTCAGGAACTGTTGTGTCATCTGTGCCTAAAATATCTTCAATCAGCACAGAGTCAACAATAGTTTCTATTCCCAGCTCATTCATTTCTACTCTCTCGAAGGATATTGCTCATCCGTCGAGTAGTGATTGTATCCCGACGGATAAGCCTAACAGCAGTTATCCGTCGGATAGCAAAACCACTCACTCGATGGATATCACTCATCCGTCGAGTATCTCTGCACAGCTTCAAACTTTAATTATTTCAAGTGCAGAAGATTTAGTGGTTGTACAGTCACTCTTAGGATTGAAAGAGAAGAGTGTTTTGAGTGAGAGTCTGGGTTGCTCCCAGGAAAAAGGAGAGAAAATGAGTGAAAATTCTGCAATCCATTTCTTCAGGATTGGCAAAAGGGAGTGAGAGGAGTCCTACCTTAGTAGGTGAAGGTGAGGGTGTGAGGGTGGGGAGCCAGGGTGAGACCCTGATGCAACAAAAGAGAGAAAATAAGAGAAATGCAGGTACTGGAGCAATAAGGATGGATGTTATTGCTAGTGAGTCAATGAATGTCCAGGATGTAGAAAGGGAAGGACTATCTCAGCATCCTAAAGCTGTTATAGATTCTACTTCCCTTGATGCTGAGGCATTTACTCACCCTGTTCCAGCTTATCAAATTCTAGCTGAACAGGGCAATGACAATGCAGAAAGGATGCTAAATCTGGTGCATACCACCCAGTCTATGTAAAGGGCTAAGGATGCCATCACAACTTTGCCTTCTACAGCTGGTGATGTGGACTATGAGACTGGGGGTTCAGCTGATTTCTTTGGATATGGGAGTGGGGATAGTGAAGATGAAGCAATGGACATAGGGGGAGAAGTAGGATCAAGCTCAAGGTCAGGTATGCCATCATGGGCATTCTCAAAGAACTGTGATGAGCATTACTTCAAGACAACCCTGATCCAGTTAATCAATCAGACACATACTACTCTTCAAACCACTACCAATGCAAGCACCAAGAAGCTCCTTCAGGAACATCTTGCCTCCCTACAACTTCAGCAAATCCAGGGCCTCCAGCATGCTAGAGATGTGGACACCATGAAGGGTGATATTGAGGAGATGAAGAAGGCCATTTGCAGATAAAATAGACTCTAAACTTCCAGACACTGCAATGATTGACATCAAGAGGCAATTAAGGAAAAATTCTGATCTTGCAACCAAGATAGAATCCTTGGACACAAGAGTGTCAGCTATGGAAGCATCTTTGACTGCCATTGATCTCCATCAAGCCCAACAGACTAATCTACTTCAAAAACTGGTGGCAGCTCAAACCCCCTCCACAACTCAACTTGATGATAACAAAAAGGGGGAGAAAGGACCAAGTGAGGGGGAGAAGCTTCAGATACAAATCAGTAAAGTAATTGTGCCTTCAATTATTATCTCAAAGCCACCAGTCATAGATGGTATAGATCTGATTCAAGCAGCAGCAACCAACTTGAAAGTTGCTGAGAAGGAAAAGTTGAGTTTGGTCAACTGGGAGAAGATTGATGAGGAGTTACAGAAGAAGTTTCAACTTATCAAGGAGCCAGTTAAGTCAGCCATCCAATACTCTCAAGTCAAGCAAATTAGTGTGAATGAGATGAGCATGAACTATCTGGAAAGAGGACAATCTTCCTGCATCAAGTCTCCAAAGGATGAAATGATTCTTAAACCAAGGGCAAACTACTCAAAATCATCTTTAAAGAACCCCTTAGACACTGTGTATGAGACACCCAAGCCTGATGAGAAGAAGCTTCTGTCAAGATCAATTGCCTTCTATAAAGATCCAGCAGATTCAGCTTCTAAAAGGAGGATTGCCAAGATTTTCAGGAATGGGAAAGAAATTTGTGTGGTGGCTAGACATCCTAAATTTGCTCAAGCAAAGAGAGAAGAAAAAGCTAGATTGAAGCAAGAAAAGAAGCAGGCTGCTCTAGATGCTAAAAAGGCTAAACAGAAGAGAGAGCAGATTGCTATCTTGGCCAAGCTACATGCTGTAAATTCATCACAACAAATTCCCTCTCAACCATCTGAAGCTACTGAATCAAGGAAGCAAGTTGAAGAACAGAAAAAATCCTCAAGAAAGAAAGAATTGGCTAAAAGAACTAAAAGGAGACTGGATATTGTTGAGAAGGAATTGGAAGATCAATTTCCTAAGGAATCCACACCAGCTACAACTCAAGCAACAAAGCCCTCTATGGTATTTGAAGACATAAGGGTGGTGGATCCCTACATGAATATTCATGGTGAACCTATTGTGCCCAAGGATGAGCCAATAGAATGGGAGAACATGCCAATTCCAGACTTCAATCTACCAATCCTTAGCAAGCTAAAAAGGACAAAGTCGAGAGCAATCAAGAAAGTGAAGCTGTCACCTCTCAAATCCAAATCTATAGTCAAAGTTAAGCCCAAAGTCAATAGGGGAGACTATTTGTACTTGTGTGACATCAAAGAATTTTCTAATCTAAATCTCTATCTGGATGAACTAGATGAAGTAAGAGGTATTGATGCATACAGAAACCTACCTGAAAGGTTAATGTTCAAGTACAAAGGAGGAAAGGAGATTCAGTGGCCACTTCACAGGATTCTTCAAGTGAGCCAAACTGTACTGATTAAAGTTTATTCGTCCTTCAAGAAGAACTTTGGGTTCAATGTCACTGCAAGAAGACTAGTATTGAAGAAGATTGAAGAACTAAGGAGTGTTAGAGCTAAAGATGCACTCCCAAAGACTCTAATCATCCCATACACAGGGAGAAGATTGCATCTAAGGCCCTACTGGCTGATGGAGTTCATAGATGATAAAGGTGTGAGAAGATTCTTCAGATTAGAAGACCAATTAGGCATCTCTAGCAATGAGACTCTTTTGGAAATGCAAGGAAAGCTAAATCTCTCAGAATCTGATGAACTGGAATTCCACAGGTAGCTCCAAAATCAGATTGAAGAAAATAACAGAAAGCTTGAAAGAAGATCCAGACCTTCAAGGAACTAGATAAATCTGCTCAGGCTAGAGGAGCATCTTAAAAATGACTGTGAGCCAAACTTTGTACATTTTGTTAATTGAAGCACTCTTCAGTATTATCTACTCTCTTTTAAATTTGTATGTTTATGGTGTTTTGTTATCATCAAGTATCTCTTAATTTATGGCTACAATTCCTGTAGACATAAATTGGGGGAGATTGTTTTGTATATGTTGTGTACTTGATGATTTCATGAACAAAACACCTTAGTAGATTTTACTTAGTGAAATAATGTAGCACTCGACAGATAAGAATTATAGTCCCGACGGATAACTCATATAGTCCCAACGGATGATGACCTATTATTCATCGAGTGAGTAGCTTATGTAATAATGAGTCTGTAGCACATTTCTGCATACACCTTTGTATCGATTCTGTAGTAGCATATAAGTCATGTTGACTTTAACTAGATATGCAGAATAGGTTTATTAATTGTACATAGATGATGTCTTGTAATTCTGCATAAATGAAATGAAGTCAAGTGCCAAAATAGCTACCGACGGATGATTAACAAAGCCATCGACGGATGATCAAATGGCTATCAACGGATGATCAATATAGCAGTCGACAGATGATCAATAAAGCCATCAACGGATGATCATAAACTCGACGGATGATCATGTACTCAATGGATAAAGAATTCAAATATCCGTTGACAGTGACAACATAGTCAAATGCGTCGAAGTGTATGCAAATGGAATGAGGAAGCCTATTAACTGGGTAATAGAGAACAAAGTAGCAAAGTATTAGAATCGATGGTTTTTATGATGATCCTGTCTTTTGACTTTGTAATCTTGGTAATATATAAACCAAGAAGTAGAAAATAGAAACATAGATCTGGGAACACACAAGAGAAATATTTGTAAGCAGAATTATTAGAATTTCTCTGTATTCTCAGCAGTTCAATATTTGTAAGCAGCTGTGAGCATTCTTGGACACAGGGTTCTCTCGATATATAATATATATCTCTGGTGGAATCATTCAAATCCACCAGAAAGTTTTTAAAGACTCTTATTTTTAATTACTTGTCTTTTGATTCACTTAAGTTTTATTCCGCATTGTGCTAATCAATACACTTATATTTATATTTGGGTTAGAACATTTTATTTCAAGAAAAAGTTTCAAGAATTCCATTCAACCCCCCTTCTGTAATTCTTGTCATATTATTAAGGGACTAACAACCACATGTGACAGATGTCACAGTTTGACTCACAGGTTGACCTGTGGTTATGATAGTTTGTTGTTCTCTACTTGTGGTGGGAACCTCCATTGGAATTGGAGGGGAGCTGACTAGGTTACTGTCATTTACCTTAGCCTCAAACGCTTGTACTTCTTTCGAAGCACTATCACTTGAATGTGATGTACTTGCCTCCCCCATAGCATGATCACTGGCAATTGAACTCCTAGCTTCAATTGTGAGAGAAATTTCAGCTAGGATTTTGAGGGGAGTTGTTCCTTCAAGAGGAACCTCCAATTAAATTGGAGAGGATTTAGATACCCCCCCTCGGGAGTACTACCCTCAAACCTTACAATATGTGAAAGTTGATTTGCACATAAAGTTGCATTTAAAACTACCACAGGGTCTTTAGTAAAAACTGATGAAACCCATGTATTTGTGTTGGTGTCATCAAGGTCTACCCAGCATGTAGCCTCTCACCAACTAAATTTGGGTCCTGGGTGGTGAGCACAGTTTTATGAACCATGTCACACGATGTTGGCAATACTTGAGAATCAGATTCAAGTGTTTGATTGAATGAAGAAGAAATTTGAGAGATTAGATTTTGAATTTTAGAATTGAGTGTTGGCAGCTCCCCCTGAACAGATGAGGGAGCTTCCAAAGATGTGCTCTCTTTATGTGTGCCATCCTTATTTATTCTTTCATACACTTGAATTTGTTCAAGTGTTGGTGTAGACTCTTTACATAGTGCACTAGGGCTCTTTTCAATAGAGACACCCTGTTGAGAGGATTCCCCTAGAGTCCGTTTTAATCCCTATTTTTCAACTACATCCTTTTGGGAGGATGCAGAGGTAGCTTGAGTGGTCAACTCAGTTTATTTTGCCTTTTTTGGTTTTTTGACCAAGGTTGGCTCTGGTTCTGTTTGATCCTCACCACTCTCATTTATTACAGTTAGTACTGCCTGTTTTCTTTTCTTTTTACTCACTTCACCCTTTTGAGAGGATGAAGTGGTTGATTTCCTAGATGTTATAGGTAAAGAATAAGGGGTCTCAGTATGGGAAGGCCCCTGTTGGTGCCAAAGCCACATTGACATCATCCTCAGAAAATTCCACTTGTTGGCCTCTAATGGAGCGGTTAACCACAATAGATACAACCTGCTTTTCATGCACCACAGTCCTCACCATAATTGTGTTCCAAAAATCCCTCAGAACATCCAAGTACAACACTAGATTTGCAGTTAGAGCACATGTAAAGTATGTTTCGGAAAGAAACTTTACAAAACTCTTGAAAGTATCAGGAGCCTGATTTGCATTTGTAAATACAAGATAATTGGTTCCTTCCTTTGGGATAAAAGGTCTAACTGTGTTTAATGCCATTGTAAGTATTTAAATTTGAGTGGGTAGGAAAAATTAGAGAGAAAAAGTTTGAAATGAGAGAAAACGGTTTAGATTTTAAAAAATTAGGTCACTTAGAGATTTTGAAGGCGTAAAGAGGTATATTTCAAGATGTCTGGTTATTTATAGTAAAAGGTAAATCACTTATCGAGAACTTAAAATAGATGTTTGGGATTTTCTTATCGAGAAGTCATATTGAGAGAATAGATACATATCGATATGTCATTTTCCTGACTCTTATCGAGAACTAGAAAATGACTTGTCGAGATGTTAAATAAATACCCAGTTTGTCCTAAATGGATTGAATTATTTCCAATTTTTATTTGAATAAATCAAAATAAAATCAGGATAAATTTTATCAAAAGTATTTTACCAAAATAATTTATTAAGTTAAATTATCTCAGTTCTGAGTTATTGATAAGTCTAAAGTTTATACTTATCGAGAACTCACTCGAGAAGTCTCAAAACGACTTGTCGAGAAGTCAATTAGACTTATCGAGAACTCGGTTTATATAATTTTGATCTTTTTGATTCTGCCTTGTGCTACTTTTACATATTGAAAATTTAAATCAGCATTTAGATAGTTTTCTCATAATTGAAAAATTCCAAGCTAAGTTTTGAAAATTCTGAAAAATAAATATCCAGAGATTTCTGAAATATTTATAACTCATATTCCAGTTAATTTCCAATTGAATCAAATTAATTTTGATTTATTAGAAATCAATAAGCTGTAAAATATTAGTTGAGTTCTTGCCTTTAGGATGAAGAATTTAGCATTCCAATTTCACCTACAAGTCTAGTGAAAGTTGCTTCATCCAAAGGTTTAGTAAAAATGTCAGCTAACTTTTTTTCTGTTGGAACAAAAATGAGCTCAATGGTACTATTTGTAGCATGTTCTCTAATAAAATGGTACCTTACATCAATGTGCTTTGTTCTAGAAGGAATAACTGGATTAGCCACAATATATATAGTACTAGTATTGTCACACATGATTGGAATTTTGTGTAACA
This sequence comes from Apium graveolens, assembly GCF_009905375.1. NCBI lineage: Eukaryota > Viridiplantae > Streptophyta > Magnoliopsida > Apiales > Apiaceae > Apium > Apium graveolens. Next base: position 101,594,049 of record NC_133651.1, on the reverse strand, counting down.
CTAGGCCATAATCCATTAGCTGATTTCTAATCTAAAGCACTCGAGCACATCAACTTCCAGCAGCTATGTATTCAGCCTCAACTATAGAAGTTGACACAAGTTGTTGTTTCTTGCTATACCAGGATACAAGTCATTGTCCAAGAAACTGACAGCTTCTACTAGTGCTTTTTTTATCAACCATGTATCCAGCAAAATCTGCATCTGTGTATCTAACAGCTTTAAATCCTGTTTCCTTAGGATACCACAATTCCAAGTTTGGAGTCCCCTTCAAGTATCTGAAAATTCTCTTTACAGCCATCAAATGTGATTCCTTTGGATTGGCTTGAAATCTTGCACACAGACATGTTGCAAACATAATGTCTAGTCTACTAGCAGTCAAATACAGCAAAGATCCAATCATCCCTCTATAACCTGAAAATATCTACACTTTTGCCCTTTTTATCTTCATCCAACTTTGTAGCTGTACATATAGGTGTTGATGCAGGTGAACAATCAATCATACCAAACTTCTTCAACAAATCCTTGACATACTTAGTTTGGCTGATGAAGATTCCAAGAAAGTAACTTAATTCTCCTATCATACTCATTTCATATTCACTCTGCATGAGTTTTGAGAATCTTTGACATAACTTTTCATTAGTAGAGCCAAAAATGATATCATCCACATAGATTTGAACTAGGATCATATCACTACCATATTTCTTGTAGAAAAGAGTCTTGTCAATAGTTCCTCTAGTCAATCCATGTTTAATCAAAAATTCTGACAGTGTGTCATACCATTCTCTAGGTGCTTGCTTTAGTCCATAGAGAGTCTTTAGAAGTTGGTAGACAAAATCTGGACATTCAGGATCCTCAAAGCTAGGTGGTTGTTGCACATAAACTTCTTTTTCTAACTCGTCATTTAGGAATGCACTCTTTACATCCATTTGATACATTTTAAAGTTAGAATGTGCAGCAAATACAAGAAAGATTCATATTGCTTCAAGTCTTGCAATTGGAGAAAAAGTTTCATCATAATCAATTCCTTCTTCTTGTGAGTAGCCTTTTGCAACCAACCTTACTTTATTTCTTGTTACAATCCCATTTTCATCCATTTTGTTCCTGAACACCCACTCTGTTCCACTTACACTTTTGTTCTTTGGTGCAGAAACCAACTTCCAAACTTTGTTCCTTTCAAACTGATTTAGCTCCTCTTGCATAACAGATATCCAATCAGGATCAAGTAGGGCTTCCTCAATTTTCTTAGGCTCAACTTGTGACAAAAAGCATGCATGTAGCCATTTATTTGAAGTTGCATTTCTAGTCCTCACTCCAACATTTGAATCACCAATAATTACTTCTCTTGTGTGATTCATGTCTCATTTCCCGGTGTGAGTTTATTGACTTGAGTTCTCTGCATCTTCTTCATCATTGGCATGACTTGTAGAAATTTCTCCTATTCTCCCCTGAGTTTGTGCTATCAAATTCAGGTGTTTGAGATGAGCTTCCATTTTCATGATTCACTTGTTCAGTTGACTCTTCATCAATTCTGTTGCTTGTGTTGACTTCAGCTTCATCTTCAGAATCACAATCAATGTTGAAAATTTCAAATTTAAGGGCCTGAGCTTCATTTTCATCAAGACATTCAAAGCCTGGACACTTGTCATCATCAAATGTCACATATGTGCTTTCCATAATCTTCTTCTGTTCAAGCACATAAATTTTGTAGACAGTTCTCTCCAATGAATATCCCAAGAAATTACTTTAAAAAACTTAGAGTCAAAATTTTCCACATATTCAGAGTTGTCTTTTAAAACATAGCACTTGCTTCCAAACAAATGAAGATGCTTCAAAGTATGATTTCTTTTAGATAAAATTGAGTAGGGTGATTTGCCAAGATTCTTGTTAATGAGATATATGTTTTGAGTATAGCATGCAGTGTTAACAGCTTCTTCCCAAAAACTTGTTGGCAGTTTGGCATCTTGCAGCATTGTTCTAGCAGCCTCTACTAGTGTTTTATTCTTTCTATCAACTACCCCATTTTGCTGAGGTGTTCTAGCAGCTGAGAATTCTTGAACAATACCCCTGTCTTTGCAAAATTCTGTTAAGGATGCATTTCTGAATTATGTGTCATTGTCACTCCTCAATTTCTTCACACTATTATGATCTTCAGCCTTCTTCTCAATCTTCTTGATGTGTTCAATTATGATGTGTGGAGTCTCATCCTTAGAATGCATAAATTATACCCATATGTACCTTGAGTAGTCATCCACCATCACAAGTGCATATTTCTTCCTTTAAATTGACAAGACATTAATTGGTCCAAATAAGTCCATGTGACTAAGTTAAAAAGGTGCACTAATGGAATTTATAGTTTTACTCTTGTGACTTGACTTCTTCATTTTTCCTTTTTGACAAGCCTCGCAAACTTCATTTTGAGCAAACTCCAGATTTGGCATGTCTCTCACTAACTCCTTTTTCACCAGGGTATTGATTTCCTTGTAATTCAGGTGAAAGAGTTTTTTGTGCCACGGATTGCTTTGCTCTATAGATTCATTGGTGTAGAAGCAACAAACTCCTTACTTATTTACTGAGTGTAAATCTGCAACAAACAGGCTTCCCTTTCTTACTCCTTTCAGAGCAACCTCACTAGTCTTTTTGTTGATGATTAAACATTCTCCTTTGTCAAATGCAACATTGGATTCTCTATTTGTGAATTGACTGACACTTAGGAGATTCACTTCCAAACCAGCAACCAGTGATACATCTTCAATGACAACATTTCCAAAAATTGACTTGCCATATCCCATTGTGAAACCTTTGTTGTTGTCCCCAAAAGTCACTAATGGGTCAGCCATCTCCTCAAACTGTGATAGTAGGGCCTCATTACCTGTCATATGTCTTGAGCATCCACTGTCTATGATCCATATGACTTTCTTCATTTTGCCCTGCACACAATGAAGATTAAGTGTGTTTAGTTACCCAAGAAGTGTTGGGTACTTTCTTCTTGTTAACAGAATTTACAGAATTAGAATAAGTTGATTCAGAAAGAATGGTGTTCATTGATTGATTTGCATGTTCCCTTTTAGCTGCAAACCCAATGTTGACTTCTTTGAGGTCTACTCTCAGCTTGTGGCAATTTATCATTACTTTCATATTGTAAGGAATACAATCAAACTTATCACAGAAAGAATAAGGATCTTCAATCTTTGCTTCATTAAATTTGCATGCTCCCAACCTTGGCTCACTAACAGCCTTTTTGCAAAGGTGAGTTAGATGATTTGTAGAGCCACATTTCTAATACTGTTTCCTAGGAGCATCTGTAACAAATGTAAATTTATTGCTCTTGTTTATCCCAATCTTCCCATTTATGTTTTTCTTCTTCTTTCCACTATTCTCAGTCTTAACCTCCTTGATTGGCTTCTTGGGGGTTTGATCCACCATGGGATTCTTCTCAGTTTTAGAAGGTGGAGTTATTTCTGTGCATTTCTTTTCATTTACCTCATCAACAAGTTCTTGCTTTATGATCAACTCTTCTTTACTGAAATTTACTTCACATGCTTTGAACAGTGGTGAACCAACCTTTCTCAGTATAACTGGGACATCTTTATTTACAGTTGCTTTTCCCTTGTCACCTTCAACTTTCTTGTTATTGTTCAATGCATCATAATCCAAGCCAATAGCTATGTTTGCGCATGGATTGTTCTTCTCATGGTACTGACCAACTAGCTGAGATGCATTCCTGAATGACTTCAGTTTCACCTCATTCTACTATATCTTTTCTCTTAACACAACTTCTATTTCACTAGCATACTTCAGCTTGTTCTTTGGATATTTATTCTCTTACTTGACTGTCTCAAGCTCCACAAGTAGTAGCTTAAACTCTTATTTCTCACTCTCAAGCTTCTCATTAGCTTTTGATAACATACTGACCTCCTCAGTAGCTTCTACCATGCTAGTATGGATGTGGAACATTTCTATACTCATCTTTTCAACAGTTTCCTTATATTGACTTTCATTTAAATCAATAGTGGTAAGAGTTGGTACCTGTGTTTTTGATGAGGATGACTCTCCTTGCTCCAAGGCCATGAGTGCATAGTTTCCTACTTTCTCCTCATCATCATTATCTGAATCATCCCAACTTTTTCTTTCTGCAATATAAGCTTTACCCCGTTACTTTCTTAGAAGAGCCTCATACTTTACATCCAATTCAAGATAGACCTTGTCCTTTTTCACCTTCTTAGGCTTCCTACATTCTGTAGCAAAATGTCCCAATTCATCACAATTGAAACACCTGATCTTTGACCTGTCAACATATCCTGTTTTGTAGCCATTTTTGCCGCCAGAGTTGTACTGTGCCTTTGCCTTCCAGCTGTTGTCCTTATTGGATATATGTCCCTTGTTTTTGAAGAACTTTGGCTTCTTTGTTCTAATGTTAGAGAATTTCCTTGCCAAGTAAGCCATGGAATGATCTAACTTATCCAGTTCATCCAAGATATAGAATTCATCCTCTTCAAGTTCAAGAATAACTCACTTCTGTGGTTCCTTGTTCTTTTGTTCATTACTTGAAACAACTGGAGTCTGGAATTCTAGTTCATCATGAGATGATTGGATGCTATTAACAACTAATGCACTTGATCCATCAATAATGTGCCCTTGACCATCTCTTAAAGATTTTTTTAATCATTTCCAATTTATAGGTTTTTAGAATACCATACAAAACCTCCAGTGTCATTCTGCTCAAGTCACTCCCTTCTCTAATAGATGAAATCTTCTGTTCTAGATGGTTAGGAAGGGTGAGCAAAAAGTTCAAGTTAACCTCCTCAGCTTCATTTTATTTGTCATGAAGGTGCAAGTTATTAATCAGCTTATTGAATCATTCAAAGACATCAGTTATACGCTCCTTTGGTTTAGCCATCAAACCCTTATATTGAGACACTAATATCCTCCTTTGGTTGATTCTAACTTCCTCTGTACCTTCACACAAAATTTCTATTATCTCCCAGATCTACTTAGCTGTGTCACAGATGATAATATTGTTGTACATTACTTTTTCAAGTGACTCAATAAATATTAATTGCAGACCACTGTCAAATGAGACCTTTTCTTTCTTAGTTTTTGTGTCTTTAGAAGGATCTTTAGGACCATAATAAGCTGGGATGACCATGTCTCCATCTGTAGATTCTTTAATCCTTTCCATAAGAGTGAAAGGTCCATTATTCAGAATCTGGATGTACAAGGGATTGGTGTTAAGGCAAAAACATGCGCTAAAATTACACGCAAGTATACGCGTTCGCAAGTAGTATAAGATATAAATCAGATTTGTTCCCATAGAGACTCTTTTTAGTATGCACCTATGCAAAAATGGTATGTCTATCACTCAATGCTAAGATAATAACAAGTTGCGATGTTTATAACTAAGATTAAACTAACATGCAACTAACTACGAATAAAAGTGATTGAATTAACCATATGAGAAAAACATAGGATTCTGACTTTATTAAATACTTCATTCAAAGTCACTGTTCTTCACCTTAGCATGCAATGGTGATGACAACTAATCAGATAACACGAAACTAGTAAACGGCCAACTTTTGTTGTACGAATATCCTACTACCAGACATCTACAAAAGAGATAGAACCTGAATAGACACCAATTATGTTGAGACCCTATATGTCTATAAAATTTGACAACATTAAGGTTTAATGCGCAAGTTATCTATCGTGATTACATAGGGCAAGTAAGATGGTTAAAATTACCTACGAATCATGAATAATAAATACATGAACCTATGCTAGCATGGCAAGTTCTAAACCTCTATAATCACTGTCGCTTCAATAGAAATTAACATGCTATCTTATATGTTAGCTACGCACATAAGACGAATAAGCACAACCAATACTAGGATCTCAATCAATCACCACACACCAAGATATTGAAACAAATTAACTATTGAAATCCATAAGTAAATCCTTTAAAACCCCACGACAATGATTAATTCATAACCGAACTCATCGTTATAATGGGTTCTAATGGAAGCATGATAATAAATAATATAAGAGTACTAAGGTTCAAAAACAAATCGAAAACATGCATCCAAAGTATCAACTATATTGAAGAACACAAAAGTCTTCTTCTCTGTAGCCGTATTGTGCTCTCTAGGTCTTCTTTTTGCTCTCCCTCGTCTCCTTGTTCTTAAAAATGTCTTATTTAGGGTATTTATAGGCTTTAAGATCGAACTGGGCTTCAAAATCTTCGAATTAGAATAGAATCAGGATTCTGGAGAAATGACCTGGCGCGGTCGCCCCCAAATACCTGCGCGGCCACCCTGAGCTTCTTCCAAACGAGCGCGGCCGCTCCCAAGACCAGCGTAGTCGCCCTAAACTTCTGGAAAAACTGGATTTTTCTGCTTTCTTGACCTTCTTGTGCGCAATCGACTGAGGCTCCATCCTAACACCCTTTTAGCATAAAAATAATATAAAATCCATTCATTCTTTTGATAATGCCCTGAAATGTAAAACACTATTAAAACACATCAAGAACATAAATAACTTGAGTACAAAATACCAAATAGAGCCTTTACAAAGCATTCTAAGTGGATATAAATTCCACTTATCACACCCAAACTTGAATCAATGCTTGTCCTCAAGCATAATAGACTCAAAACAAGAAATAAAAATGCATGAATGCAATTAACATGAATGCAATGATCCCCTCAGAATAACTAAACCAATCAATAAGCAATATCTCAATAAATGCAATTATTCACACAAAGCTCAATCAAATCCCATAAATTAACTCACAAGCCAAAAACGTCTGTGTGTGGAGAACGAGGACAGCTGACTACCGCTAAATTGCTTAACAGATATACTTTCTAAACTAGATCAATAATCATAACTCACCTCTCGTCAAGACAATCACAAGGTTATAAACAGAATAAACGATAAACTCAAAATGACTGACAACACTTCAATTTTATCAGAGTTATACAAGGATTCATGCTTTTATTGATTACACTTAACAAACACAAACATGCTTATTTGATTGTGTAATGAGTGAGGTCCACAAAAAGATTATGCAACAATACTCATGTAGCGAGCGTTATGTTAGCGGATCTCGGACTATAAAAGCCTTAGGTCACTAGGCACAAAGTCCCCTAGAACTTAATAACTTGAGTATTAAAGAGCCCACTCGTGATCAATTATACATAACACATATATTTTTTTTCTTTTATTCTTTTTTTTCATGTTCTGAACGAGCGCGTTTCGCTCCATCCCGCGCAACCCTAGACTACTCATATAAATATGAGCCGGCTACTAGCCATTTGACGCCTAGCCACAACTAGCATTAATATCCAATATTTTTCTCTAATTTTAAAAATCCATGTTATTTCATCACTAAGAGAATAACATAAATTCTAGACATAAACAAGTGATTAAACCTCGACAAACAACAAGTCATGATCATGATCTAGCACTCAAGCAACCTATAAGACTTAGTGAAAAATTTCTTGTTTCCAGCATGCAAATCAATTCGTTAGGACTTAACATTCCTCTATACGACATCACTATACTATAATCAACATCATAAATTAATTGAAAAAGCAACCTAAGGGATTATGATATAATGCCAATGCAACTATATGCAACATACTAACATGATAACAAATACACAAAACAAAAACAAATAACTACATGACAAATATGCAAACTATATGAACTAAACTATCATGAATATGCATCTATATGGACTAACACACAAACTAATCCTTACAGTATCACCCCCAAACTTAAAATTTTCAATGTCCTCATTGAAGGTAATAGCAAGGCATCAAGGCATACCTACTTGAAAGAAGAAGTATCACCCTCTTCGGGTGGAAGATCAGGTGGCCAATCAACCTCGCCACCAGTGTCTCGGAAAACAATACTGAGAGCGTGTGTCAAATCTTCAGCAAAACATCGGTAGATGTCATGCATGGCCTCAATACGCTGAATCAATCGCCTGTACTGCTCATCACCAAGAACAAACCTATCAACTGTCTGTAGGGCACGAGAGGGACCCTCTGTAAGCACGAGAGGAACCGATTAGTCACCCTTTAGATTATCATAGATATATTTCAACCCCCGAAAAAGGGGTGCACCTAAAAATACAGAACTCAAGTGATCTAGTAGTGGGTTGAGCTCAAGTGTGGGAGCTTCTTCAATAGATGGTTGAAAACGCTCCTCGGAAATTTTCAGCTTCGCTAACCTAAGAGAATCGAATGGCATATCCAACTTCCTCTTCCCCGGAGAGGCATTCAAAACCTGCAGTTGTCCTGCTCCTTCATCATCTTCAATAACTGATTCCCCTATTAAGGATCTCTCTAAGGTATCTGACTTTGGTAATTGCTCAAGCTCCGAATTCACGACAGAGTCGAACCGCTCTACTTTAAAGCACTGCTCTTTATCTGTGGGTAACTTTATTGCCTTGAACACATTAAAAGTGACCTTCTGATCTTGAATCTTTATCATAAGCTTTCCTTTTTGCACATCGATCATAGTTCAGCCTGTAGCCAAGAATGGTCTTCCCAAGATAATGGGAATCTTCTTATCTTCCTCAAAATCCAGAATTACAAAATTAGCAGGGAAGATCAGTTTGTCCACCTTGACCAGGACATCCTCCACTATACCTCGTGGATAAGTGATGGTCCTATCAGCCAACTACAAAGACATGTTTACAGGTTTTGGATCAGGCAAACCAAGTTTCTTGAACACGGACAAGGGCATCAGATTGATGCTAGCTCCCAAGTCACACAAACACTTGTCGAATGACAGATTGCCAATGGTGCAAGATATCGTGAAGTTTCCTGGATCTTTAAGCTTAGGAGGTAGTTTTTGTTGCAGCACAGCACTGCACTCTTCAGTTAGAGCAACGGTTTCCAACTCCTCAAGTTTTAGCTTCTGAGATAGAATATCCTTCATGAACTTAGCATAGCTCGGCATCTATTCTAGAGCTTCAACAAAAGGTATGTTGATATGAAGCTTCTTAAAAACTTCCAAAAACTTGGAAAATTGTTTGTCGAACTTATGCTTTTGAAACCTTTTAGGAAATGGCGGAGGTGGGTAGACTTGTGTATCCCCTGTATTACCCTCACGAGGGTTGCTTTCAACAGCTTTCTTCTTCGGTTCCACCTCGGCATCCTTCTGCACCACTTTTTCAGCCACAATCTCATTTTCTGGATTTGGAAAAGGTGCAGATGCATCTGCATTCTGGACATAATTTTTAGACTCTTCGTCTTGCTGAAATTGGGGGCTTGCAATCTTTATGGACCTCAAGGTGATGGCATTCACCTGTTCGTTAACTTCCCTCTTGCCTGGATTGACTTCTGTATTAATAGGAAGCGTTCATGATGGTCAATTCAATAAGGCATTAGCAATTTTCCCTATTTGGTTCTCCAGAGTCTGGATAGAAACAGCCTGGCTTTGGCATATAAGAGCCTGGTTTTTGTACATAATCCGCAACTCCTCCAATTCAGATTTTTCATTCGAAGATAGACCTGCACCTCAATGAGTTTATTATTGAAGTTGAAATTGTTGTTTTGGTGCATATTGGGGTTGTTGAAAACCAAGATGGTTGAATTGCTTTGTTGCATATTGTTGATGAGGCTATTGCATCGCATTCTAATTTTTGCTCCAGTTAAAGTTAGGATGATTCCAGTTGTCAGGATGATAAGTGGCTGGAACTGGTTGCTACGATCTCTAAAAGTTGCTCACAAACTGAGCTGATTCACTAGATATAGCGCATTGCTCCGTCATATGAGAACCTACACACATCTCATGAACATTGGTTATCTGTTTAACACCATAGTTAGTCAGAGAATCGCTCTTCATAGACAACGCCTTTAGTTGAGCAGTGATAACCGTAGTTGTATCCACTTTCAGAATCCCTGCTACCTTGCCCTGTGGCAATCTCTGGGTTGGATACTGATATTCATTTGCAGCCATCAGTTCAATTAGACCATAAGCTTCCTCATAGCTCTTTGCCCATAATGCTCCACCTGATGCTGCATCAAGCATGGGTCTAGAATGTGCTCCCAAACCATTGTAAAAACAATTGATAATCATCCAATCAGACATGCCATGATGAGGACACTTCCTAAGCATCTCCTTGTAGCGCTCCCAAGCTTCATATAGATTTTTTCCCGATTATTGCGCAAATTGAGTGAGAGCATTCCTGAATGCAGCTGTCTTCGCCATAGGGAAGAATTTAGTAAGAAACTTCTGAGCAAGATCATCTCAAGTAGTGATAGAACCAGCTGGTAGAGAGTGTAACCAACTCTTAGCTTTATCCCTCAGAGAGAATGGGAAAAGTCTCAATTTCACAGCATCTTCAAAAACATTATAGAACTTGAAGGTGTCACAAATATCGATGAAATCCCTAATGTGTATATTGGGATCTTCCATTAGGGAACCCCCAAATTAGATTGAATTCTGCACCATCTGAATCATGCTAGCTTTGATTTCAAAAGTATTAGCCGCGATAGTTGGTCTGACAATGCTAGACTGAATGTCATTGATCTTCGGTTGAGAATAATCCATCAAAGCTTTCAGATTTGCTACTGGTTCTCCCATTGCAATGATAGCTAGAGTACCTGAAACACACGACTAAAATAAACCTTGTAAGTAAGAGAGTCCGACATAGTGAACTTTAACGACCACTGATGTCAAGCACATAAACTAAAAATTAACACCGAGTCCCCGGCAACGACGCCAAAAACTTGTTAAGGCGAAAACACGCGCTAAAATTACACGCAAGTATACGCATTCGCTAGTAGTATAAGATACAAATCAGATTCATTCCTAAAGAGACTCTTTTTTAGTTAACTTAAGATTATGCACCTATGCAACAATGGTATGGCTATCGCTCAATGCTAAGATAATAACAAGTTGAGATGTTTATAACTAAGATTAAAGTAACATGCAATTAACTACGAATATAAGTGATTGAATTAACTATATGAGATAAACATGGGATTCTAACTTTATTAAATACTTCATTCAAAGTCACTTTTCTTAACCTTAGCATGCAATGGTGATGACGACTAATCAGATAACACGAAACTAGTAAACGCCAACTTTTATTGTACGAATACCCTATTACCAGACATCCACAAAAGAGATAGAAGCTGAATAGACACCAATTATGTTGAGACCCTATATGTCTATAGAATTTGACAACATAAAGGTTTAATGTGCATGTTATTTATCGTGATTACATAGGTCAAGTAAGATGGTTAAAATTAGCTACGAATCATGCATAATAAATACATGAACTTATGCTAGCATGGCAAGTTCTAAACCTCTATATTCACTGTCGCTTCAATAGAGATTAACATGTTATCTTATATGTTAGCTACGCACATAAGACGAATAAGCACAACCAATACTAGGATACCAATCAATCACAACACACCAACATATTGAAATAAATTAACTATTGAAATCCATAAGTAAATCCGTTAAAACCCCACGACAACGGTTAGTTCATAACCGAACTCATCGTCACCCTGGGTTCCAATGAAAGCATGATAATAAATAATCTAAGAGTACTAGGGTTCAAAGACAAATCAAAAATAAGCATCCAAAGTATCAACTATATTGAAGAACATAAAAGTCTTCTTTTTGCTCTCCCTCGTCTCCTTATTCTTAAAAACGTCTTATTTAGGGTATTTATAGGCTTTAGGATCGAACTGGGCTTCAAAATCTTCGAATTAGAATAGAATCAGGATTCTTGGAAAAACGACCTGGCGCGGCCGCCCCCAAATACCAGCGTGGCCACCCTGAGTTTCTGCCAAACGGGCGCGGCCGCTCCCAAGACAAGCGCGGCCGCCCTGAGTTTCTAAAAAAACTGGATTTTTATGCTTTCTTGACCTTCTTGTACTAGTTTCTTGTGTGCAATCAACCAAGGCTCCATCCTAACACCCTTTTAGCATAAAAACAATATAAAATCCATTCCTTCTTTCGATTATGCCCTGAAATTCAAAATACTACAAAACTGATCAAGAACACAAATAACTTGAGTACAAAACACCAATTTGAGCCTTTACAAAGCATTCTAAGTGGATATAAATTCCACTTATCAATTGGCCATCCTTAGAAATAACATCATTTTCTTTTTCCATGATGTGTAGTTAGTCTTATCAGAGGCTGGTATCATTATACTGCTTATCTTTTGTGTATTCATTCTTCCAAGATATTGATCTGTTTACTTTTAAATTTTGCTCTGAGACCACTTGTTAAGTAATGAATATAACACAGAGGGGGGGGGGTGAATGTGTTTTGGATATTTTTAAGGCTTTTTGAATGTTAGTTACTTGGTTAACAAAGTAGATTAGAAATGCAATAATATTATGTTAGCTGAAATAAAACAGTACACAAAATATTTCAAAACTCACTTAATTTTGTATTAAAATCAAGCTAGTATTTTGATACAAATCTTGGGTTCTTTGTAAGTAAAGAACTCAGCTTCTTCCTTGAGAGAGAACAAGAAAAACTAGATCTGTTTGATACAACTAAAACAAAGGACCAATGTTTATTTTATAAATTAGTAAGCTTTCCATTTCTGACTTAGTGAATCTTTGCAAATAATGTAGGTCTGTGACTTTCCTTTGTCAGTTAATCCTGGCCTTTGATCTTGCACTCTTCAAGATGCTTTTGTAGACTTGTTAATCTAATTTATTAGATCGTTTGTTGATTGATAATCTTGTTTTTTTTAACTTTTTTGCATTCTATACTTGAGTTTCATATCGAGATCTCCAGTTTGATCTATAGAGAACGGAAATCTCGATAAGTATAATGGCTTATCGAGATCTCTGAGTTCTCTATAAGTGTCTTTGACTTTTCGAGGTCTCTGAGTTCTCTGTAAGTGAACTGGACTTGTCGAGGTCTCCAAATTTCTGCATGTAGAAATGACTTGTCGATATCTCTGAAATCTCTATAAGCATTTTAACTTGTCGATATCTCTGAGATCTCTAATGAGAAAATTGACTTGTAGATATCTCCAATCTTCATATCTTCATTTTGACTTGTCGATATCTCCGAGTTCTCTAATGCAGAAATGACTTGTCGATATCTCAGAGATCTCTATATATATTTTGACTTGTAGATATCTCTGAGATCTCTAATGATAATTTGACTTGTTGATATCTCTAATCTTCATATCTTCATTTGGTTTGTTGATATCTCTAAGACTTTTCTATAAGCTATTATGGACTTCTCGATAAGTTATTATGGAGTTCTCGAATGACTTCTCGATATGACTTGATTTGTGACTTGTAGATATCTTGACTTAGAACATTTTTCCTAAAACAGATTTATTCAATTCCCAACTTCTTCACAATTTCTCCGAGACATGATCTTCTTGATCTTCTTCCAGAGTTTATTATTAGGCTTGAGACCGTTTATAGAAAAAATACTCCATTCTAGTCTTTCATATTTTTACAGACTCAAGTAATATAATACAAAATACAAATTTAGATTATAATACAACTAATTCTTAGGGCTGTCAATTTGACTTAGTCTTGTTATGATACATGCATGTCTTGCACAATAAGTTTAATTGGAAATTTTAAGAAAAATATTGTTTGAATATTTAAGTGAATTAAATTGCTTTAGTTTTCTGATTGATGTGTCTATTGAATATGAATGTAACAATTTTATCTCGTAATATTTCCGATAATGTGTGTAAACTTCCCAATAATATTAAAAAAAATACTATTTTATTTAAGATTATTTTAAATATAGTTATAAAATATAATCATAAATTGATATCGTAGTTTTGAATTTAATGTATTAAATCATTACTAATCGTCAAAATAATAGAAAAATATTATATTAACTAAAAAATACATATTAGCTAAATAATATTTTTTTTGAAAATATGGAAATGTAGTAGGGACATGTATATGGTGTTTATAATTTTAAAAAAAAATTATGATAGCATTATGGATAGCGTAATATGAACAAGTTTCATGTCGGTGATATTTAATATCTTAATAGTACTTCACCAAGATCATCGTTAAGTCCATTTGTAATCACAATAATAATTGATATACTCAATAAAGGTATCCCTAATAATGTACCATGATGTATCTTTTTTTTGTGGATGACATAGTTATTATTAATGAGACAAAGTCTGCTATTAATGAGAAATTAGAACAATGGAGAGTTATATTGGAGATATCGAGCTTGCGTGTTAACCGTTCAAAAACTGAATATTTGTGGTGCAATTTTAGTAAATAACCAGATGAAGAGGCAGTTGATGTTAGAATTGGAGAGTAATTGTTAGTTCTGAAGGAAATTTTCAAGTATTTAGGTTTATTATTCATAAGGAATAGATAATAGATGTTATTGAATGTTGTGCAAAACATGCCTGTACTATAACAAGACTAAGTCAAATTGACAACCCTAAGTAAGTTGTATAATAATCTAAGTTTTCATCTTGTATTGTATCACTTAAGTCTGTAAAAATGTAAATAGATTTGACTGGAGTATTTTTCTGTAAACAGTCTCAAGCCTAATAATAAACTCTGAAAGAAGATCATGGAGATCATGCCTCGGGGAAAGTGTGAAGAAGCTTGGAGTTGAATAAATTTGTTTTTGGAAAAACATTCTAAGTCAAGAAATCTACAAGTCACAGATTAAGTGTTATAGAGAAGTCATTTGAGAACTCCAGAATGACTTATCGAGAAGTCAATAAAAGCTTATAGAGAAGTTTCAGAGATATCGACAAGCTAAATTGAAGACATGAAGATTGGATATTTTGACAAGTCATTTCTTCACTAGAGAACTCAGAGATATCGATATGTTAATTCTACATGCAAAGAAATGGAGACCTCGATAAGTCAAGTTTACTCGAGGACTCGGAGATCTCGATAAGTCAAAGTTACACTCGAGAAGTCAGATATCTCGATAAGTTAAAGTTACACTCGAGAACTCAGAGATCTCGATAAGTCAAGATTATACTCGAGAACTCAGAGATCTCAACAAATCAATTTCACATTCGAGAACTCAGAGACTTCGATAAGTCATATTAACTATAGAGTAATAAGAGATCTCGATAAACCATTATACTTATCGAGATGTCTAGTTCTCTATATACCAAACTAGAGATCTCAAGGTAAAACTCAAGTACAAAGTGCAGACCAGTTAAATATCCACGATTATCAATCAACAAACAAATCAATCAATGATTTGAAAAGTCTACAAAAGCAGCTTGAAGAGTAGAAGATCAAAGGCCAAGATTTACTGACAAAGTAAAGCCACAGACATGCACGATTTGCAAAGATACACTAAGCCAGAAATAGAAAGTTTTAGTTAACTTAAAGTAGGGTTTAGTACATGCTATTGCATGCTGTGTAAAATCAGTGTTTACTGTTCTATAAAGTAAACACTGGATGCTTTGTTTAAAGTGGAACATATAGATCTAAAAATCTGTAACTCTCAAGAGAGAAGCTGAGTTCTTAACATAACAAGAACCCAGAAATTTGTAGCAAAACACATACTTGATTTTAATATAAAATTAAGTGAGTTTTGAAAGATAGTGTGTTTCTGTGCATATTTTATTATTCCCTTTAAAACATATTATCTCTACAAGTTAGATTACTTTGTTCACCACCCAAAAATAATTCAAAAAGTTTAAAATTGTCTAAAACACATTCACCCCCCTATGTTGTATTCATTACCTAACAAGTGGTATCAGAGCAAAATCTGAAAGAAAATAGATTAAAGACCTTGGAAGAATGAATATACAGAAGCTGAGCAGTATCAAAATCCCCACCTTTGACAGATCTAACTATACATTATGGAACAAGAAAATGTTGTTGTTTATCAGGATGGCCAATCCACTATACATTCAGATCCTCAAAAATAGGCCTTTCACTCCCATGGTAAGAGTTGATGAATCTACATATGGGGACATGGTTATTCATGCACATTATACTCCTAAAGATCCTTCAAAATATAATGAAACTGAAAAAGAAAAAGTCTATCTGGATAGTGGCTTGCAGCTGATCTTAATAGAGTCACTTGACAATGTAATGTACAATAACATTGTCAACTGTGACACAACCAAATCTTATGTGTAGGAACAAAGGAGGTTAGATCAAATCAAAGGAGGATTCTGGTTTCTCAGTATGAGAGGTTTATGGCTAAACCAAAAGAAGGAAACACTGAAGTTTTTGAAAGGTTTAATAAATTGATAAATGACTTGCAGCTATATGATAAATATTATGAGGTTGAGGAGGTTAACCTAAAGTTTCTGCTAGCTCTTCCTGACCATCTTGAACAGAAAATATCATCTATTAGAGAAGAAAGAGATTTAAGCAGAATAACTTTGGAAGTTCTATATGAAATCTTGAAAACTTATGAACTTGAAATGATGCAAAGAAAGTCATTGAAAGCACACCATGGTCATGTTGTTGATGGCTCAAGTGTTTTAATTGTGAATGACATAGAAGAAAGTGAAGATGAGCAAGATGATCAAGTTTCAGTTGTTTATGCTACGGAATAAAAGAACAAAGGACCTCAGAAGCAAGTTGTGTTGGAGCTGGAGGAAGTTGAATATTATACTTTGGATGAGCTAGATGAAATGGATCAATCCATGGCTTACTTGTCTAGGAAGTTTTCCAACATAAGAGTCAAGAAGCCAAGATTTTTCAAAGGCAAGGGATAATCTTCCAACAATAAAAATTGGAAACCAAAGACTCAGTACAATTCAGCTAGCAAAGGTGGCTACAAACAGGATCTATTGACAGATCTAAGATAAGGTGCTTTAACTGTGATGAGTTGGGTCACTTTTCTACTGTATGCAGAAAGCCTAAAAAGGTGAAGAAAGACAAGGCCTATCTTTAACTGGAAGCAAAGTATGAAGCTGTCTTAAAGAAGCAGTCTGGAAAGGCTTATATTGTAGAAGGAAAAAGTTGGGATGATACTGATGTAGATGATGAAGATGAAGAGGTTAAAAACTATGCACTCATGGCTTTTGAGCATGGAGAAGCATCTACTTCAAAAACAAATGTACCAACTCTAACCACTATTGATTTAAATGCTAGTCAATATAAGGAGACTTTGGAAATGATGAGTGTAGAGATGTTTTATATACACACTAGCTTAGTAGCAACTACTGAGGAAGTCAGTAGGCTAATAAAAGCTAATGAGAAGCTTGAGAGTGAGAAGCAAAAGATGGATCTATTGCTTGTGGATCTTGAGTCAGTCAAACAAGAAAATGAATATTTGAAGAACAAGCTGAAGTGTGCCAATGAGATTGAAACTGTGTTAAGAGAGAAGATTGAAAAGAATGAAGTTAAGTTGAAATCTTTCAGGAATGCATCTGAGTTGGTTGGACAATACCATAAGAAGAACATGCCATGTGCTAACATAGCTATTGGTCTTGATTATAATGTTTTGAATAGCAAGAAGAAAGAAATAGGTGGTAAAGGAAAGGTAATAGCAAATGAAGATGTTCCAGCTATGCTGAAAAAGGCTGATTCACCTATGTTCAAAGCATGTTAAGTAGATTTCAGTGAAGAAGAGTTGATCATAAAGCAAGAAATTGCTGATGAAGACAATGAGAAGAAAAATGCAGAAACAACTCCAACTTCCTAAAGATGAAAAGAAGCCCATGGTCAACCAAGATTCCAAGACATATGTCAAGGAAACAAAAACTGAAGATGCAAGAAAGAAGAATAAGAATAGAAATGGAAAGATTGGGATTAACAAAAGCAATAATTTTGCTTATGTTGCAGATACTCCAAAAAATGTCAAAAATATGGCTCTGTGAATCATCTAACTCACCTTTGTAAAAAGGTTGTTAGCAAGCCAGTAGAAGGAGCATGCAATGTAAGAACCCAAATTTTTGACATCGGTAAAAGACCATTATGAATAGTAATCTTGCGGTTTAATAAAAACTTTTGCGACCACATCATATACGAGCTTTTAATTTAAGATTCCGAGTTGATATTGTGATTATACGTACCAAATGAATGTATGTAAACGCTATTAGTTTTTGAAGAAAAAAACTTTGAAAAACTGACCGTATTTATGAACCATCAAGGATTATGAGATCACAATATAATTACAAATTTAAAATCCAACAAATTCAAATCCAAGTACGATACTTCAAAATATAAAGAACGTATAAGAAATGATTTACACCGCGAACCGTTTACGAGAATTTATTACGAAAATAAATAAGCGACTCGAGAGAACACGTAAACGAATAAATAAATGTAACAAACCAAGCTAACTATACTAGCTAATTATGGTAAGAAACTAACCATGGTCAAGTAACCAACTAAAAACTTAGACTAGATAGAATGATAACCTAAAGGCTAGTAATAGTAAACCTAAAGTCTAAATTAAGTAGAATAGCTTAGCCAAGATATTCATGGATTTAGTAGTACTAGAATATATACTAAATCATATCTCACAAATCTTCCAAGAGAATCATTTCCAAGAAGCAACAAAACTCTATCTCTCTCTTCAAAACACAATGCTGATTTCAAGAACACCATGGAAAGAAAAATTCATATCTCATGTTCTACTCATTCAAAAATCACCAAATTTTTACAAAACCTTCCTCATATCATGTATAAGGTACGTTCAAAATTTCATGGCCATTGGATTAGTATAGCATATTCAAATACTTTCTCAAAATTAGTGGTGTATAGTAACTCCGAAAATCTCTTTTTGTTTTCTTGATTTTCATGGCATGATTTAGGATCCTTAAGCACAACCAATCCCTCCCAAGGTTCAACCATAAAGAAGAGAACCTCCCAAGCTACCAAGAAAGGTATAAACCTTCATCCAAACTTTGTTTAAATTTTAAGTTTCAAGAAAAGTAAGGATCTTGGATATAAGTATGGTTTTGATGATTGATTTGATATTATCTTGATGTTTAGATAATTAGTTTTAAGGTTGATGATTGTTGCCTCAAGAACATGATGTTCTTGAGAGGATTTAGTGTTTAGATGATGATTTGATGATTGTTGACGGTGGTATAATGATTTAAGATGTAAATGAAACTCGGATCGTAATCGTAACCTTGTTAAAATGAACAAAACTCAACTTAAGTTTCTGCAGAAGTTCCCGAATTTATAAACTGTAGTGTTAGTCCCTAGCAATGCAGCAAGAATTATAGAAGGGGGTTGAATATAATTCTAGTAAACTTTTTCTTGAACTATAAAATGTTCTAACTCAAACTATATATATAAGTGTTTTGATTTGCAAAGTGCAGAATCACAAGTTAAATAAATAAAAAACACAAAGTAATAAAAACACAAGTCTTTAAAACTTTCTGGTGGATTTGAAATTATCCACCAGATATATATATATATCGAATTAAGAACTCTGTGAAGAACAAATTGTCTTATAACTGCTTTACAAGTGAAAAAACAAACTACAGAGAAATTCTTAACAGTTACAGCTTTTTCTATTTCTCTTCTAAAATAGTTTGCTTAGTTATTTATTCTACTAGCTACACTTGGTTTATATACCACAAGTTTACATGGTAATAAGACAAGATAATAAAACAAAACTATCAAGTCAAACTCCATGCTGCTTTACTACTCTATTCCAGCACTTTGAAAATCTTCTTAATCTTGCATGGAAATGGTAATGCTTCTTTGTTCTTCATTTCCTGTTAAACAGGCTGCCACATTCCTTTTTGCAAACACCCAACGCATGTGACTGTGTTGTCACTGTCAACAGATGTTTGAATTAATCATCCGTCGGGTACATGCTTCTCATCCGTCGGGTTGCCTTGTTGATCATCCGTCGGGTAGCTTTGTTAATCATCCGTCGGGTAGTCATTTATCACTTGACTCCATTTCATTTGTGCAGAATTACAAGACATCTTATATTTACATTTAATCAACCTATTCTGCACATCTACTAGCAGTCTACATGTAATAACCCCAATTTTTGGAATATTTTTGAAACCCTTATGAATAGTGTTTTGCTGATTATGCTGAATAAGAAAACTTTTCATGCCACACTATGTACGGGTTCTTCTATTGTTATTCTGAGATCTTATTAGTACTCTATATGGTATATAAGTGTATGTAAAGATCGTCAGAATTCAAATTCGAACACTTTGATTTTTCCCGAAAATCTACCAGATACCGAAAGAATTGAGTATAAGGTAACAGGATAAAAATGATTTAAATTCAAGGATTATAAGAGAGGATCATATAAGAAATATAATATATTGAGAAAGGTTTAGGGGAACCCAAGTAATAAGATCCCGGGTATGATCCCTCAAACGATAAATGAGAATGAAAATTAAGCGAACCGTATAATAGATAAGCGGTCATTAACCAAACAATTAAGCAAGGATTAGCATAAGAAGATGCTTCCACCACCAAGTGATGACAAGTGGCAAGAGATGAAGTCACCAAGATGATGTCATGCTTAGTCATACTCCACTCACTTTAAACAACCAACAAATCATCCAAATATCCCATTCACTTCATTTTCCACCACAAAAACATTCAACAAAGCAAATAATCTCCCAAGAACACATAGCTCACGGCTTTTTCATTTTTTTCAAGGAGAAAAATTCTAAAAATCAAGTTTCTAGCTTTGTTAATTTGCAAGGTAATTACCCAAGGTCCCTTATGATTAGATAAGCATATCCTAGGAGTTTAAGCTTCTATTTCTTCATGAATCTCTTCCAATAAATCAAGGAAGAAGATGATAATAGTGTTTTCAAGATTACTAACTTTATTTTCTTTGATTTCCTTTAAGATCCAAGCATTCCTAAGCTATCTCAAGGCTTCTCAAGGCTTCTTAAGGCTTCCTAGCTACTCTAATCACTCCAAGGAAGGTATAACACCTCCAAACCCTAACTTTAATTTGAGTATTAAGATGATTTTGATGGTTATAATAAATGAGAAACATGATGCTTGTGTGTTTAGAGTTTGGATTGGATTTGTAGTGATTTGGATGTTGAAATCTTGTTTATAGTTAATGAAACTTAAGTATAGCTAGTAGTTCATGTGTGGGGTTGTATAAATTGGAAAATCTTGAGGTTTGGGGACTGATGTAGTAAGGTTTGGATTAGGGTTGGTTGTATTGTCGGTTGTGAGTTGAATGGTGGTTGTTTAGGGTGGTTTAAAACTTGGTAATCGCTGTAAACCTAGCCGTCATAATGCCCGATTTTCTTTAGACTGTTTTTGTTCTTATCATCAGGACCCGTGAACTCACTGTTAGGTTTTTACCATTGCCATGATTAGATAGTTCATGTTACGAGCTTCGTTTTGATATGTGGTTCGTTTAAATCCGATATACGGTTTAGGAGAAACGACCATTTTAAGTAACGGCGCTTCGCGACCAAACCATTACCCCTCGCCTTACTTTGAAACCTTGGTTAAGGACTTTAAATGACTAATTGGGGTATGAAGCAATTATGTTAAGTGGATTAGGCAGTTGGTAAGGTACTCGCGAAAAAATCTCCTTAAAACTCTTAATGGTTAATTTATTAAAAATGGTGGAGCCGAGGGTACTTGAGCGACTTAAGTGAATCGTTAAGCGCGAAAGCGCGTTAGGGGTCTAATTGGTTAAAGTCTAGTTTCTTAAGCGACCGGGGATTAATTCCGACTTATGTTGTTGTTCATAGGTTATCGGACTCACTCTAAGCTTAAGTCTATCCGGGAACACTCAGACAAGTTTTCTACCCGTTATATTGTTGTTGTGATGTATACATATGTATATGCATTATCTTGTGATAGATGCATTGTAATAACCCCCAAAATTTTGAACTTTTTGTAACCCTTATGAATAGTGTTTTTGCTGAATGAGAAAACTTTTCATGCCACACTATGTAGGGGCTCTGTTATGGATATTCCGAGATTTTATTAGTACTCTATATGGTATATAAGTGTATGTAAAGATTGTCAGAATCCAATTCCGAACACTTTGATTTTTCCCGGAAATCCACTAGATACGGAAATAATTGAGTATAAGATAACAGAATAAAAAGGATTTAAATTCAAGGATTTTAAGAGAGGATCATAAAAGGAATATAATGTATGGAGAAAGGTTAAGGGAACCCAAGTAATAAGATCCCGGGTATGATCCCTCAAACGATAAACGAGAACGAAAGTTAAGCGAACCGTAAAATAAATAAGCGACCAAGAGACAAGCTTGTACAAAAAGCCAAGGATTATGACATCATCAAACCACAAGGAAGAGACATGTGGCAAATGGATGACATAGACATGGTGACATAAGCATGACAAATGGAGGGATTATTGGTTAATTACAAGCCACACAAATTTTACCATGGTTAAAAGGTAATTAAGCAAAACAAAAGGAAACAACCAAGCAAAACAAATCAAAAACACAAAACACAAGTTGACTTTCCCCATTGCATGAAGAAGCTCTCGGCCAAAACCAGAGCAGCAAATTCAAACTACCATATCTCCTTCAATACTCACTCAAATGTTGTGTTCTATAGCTCGTTGGAAAGGTATTGAGATGGCCTACAACTATTGTTCACAAGTCTCTTCAAAATAAGCATGGTAAGACCCTCATTTTTACAGTTCTTTAAATCGGACTTTTAGAAACTTCAAAGCCTAACTTTGTGTTCTTGATTTCTTTGGAAAGATCAAGCTTGTAGGAGGCTCCATAAGGCTTCCTAGTAACTTTCCACCCTCCAAGAAAGGTATAAATCTTCACACCCTTTAGTAATAAGTTTGAATGTTGAAGTTTGGAGATGGTTTGGATGGATGAGTAGTAATTTTAATGATAAGCATGATTCGAGCTTAATTGTTAAGTAGTTTAGTTGAATTTGGAGATGTTATAATATATGATTGGATTGAGATCCTTGAGCTTATTATGACTGAAATCAGTAGCATTGATGTGTATCTTGAGTTGTTGTTGATTGGTAGTTGGATTGATATGATTTGGAATGGTAAAAATTTGGGAAATCGCGTAAACATAGCCGTCGTAATGTCCGATATACTTTAGACTGTTTTTGCTCTTAACATCAGAACCCTAGAACTCCCTGTTAGGTTTTGACCATTGCCATGATTAGATAGTTCATGTTACGAGCTTCGTTTTGATATGTGGTTCGCTTAAATCCGATTTACGGTTTAGGAGAAGCGACCGTTTTAAGTAACGGCGTTTCGCGACCGAACCATTACCCCTCACCTTACTTTGAAACCTTGGTTAAGGCCCTTAAATGACTAATTAGAATATGAAACAATTATGTAAAGTGGATTAGGCAGTTGGTAAGGCACTCGCGAAAAAAATCGCCTTAAAACTCGTAATGGCTAATTTATTAAAAATGGTGGAGCCGAGGGTACTCGAGCGACTTAAGTAAATCGTTAAGCGTGAAAGCGAATGTTAGGACTCTAAATGGTTAAAGTCTAGTTTCTTAAGCGACCGGGGTTTAATTCCGACTTATATTGTTGTTCATAGGTTATCGGACCCACTCTAAGCTTAAGTCTATCCGGGAGCACTCAGGCAAGTTTTCTACCCGTTATACTGTTGTTGTGATGTAAATATATGTATATGCATTATCTTGTGATAAGTGCATGGTTGTTATTAGCAAATTTTGCGATATATTGGAGCATGCTGATATGGTATATATGCATGTCTGTTTCGTAATCTTGATATATATCTGTTGATTCAATTGCTTATTAGTTGCATAATACCTATGCTAGAGATAAGCAGTAGTTGCGTATACCCTTAGTATAGGGGATCAAAAGGTGAACTTTTTCTAAAACCGGGAGGCGAGGCTCCCGAGTATAATATATATATATATATGAATAGTATTTAAAAACTATTAATCGAATAAGGTTTATTCGATAACTTTATATTATTTAATGAATATTACTTGAATATTCATTCGAGAACTTATGACTCCCTTTATATTATTTAATGAATATTACTTGAACATTCATTCGAGGACTTATGACTCCTTTTATTTTATTTAATGAATATTATTACGAATATTCATTCGAGGGTTTATGACTCCTTTTATTTTATTTAATGAATATTATTACGAATATTCATTCGAGGGCTTATGACTCCTTTTATTTTATTTATTGAATATTATTTGAATATTCATTCGAGGGTTTATGACTCAGTTATATTATTTAATGAATATTATTTGAATATTCATTTGAGGATCTATGACTCTGATTATTTGCTGAGTTATATTCTTTATTTTATTAAAGAATAAGGTGTCGATAATCAAACTTATCTTTGATTCTTCAAATAAAGATAGTACTTTCGTATAAGTATATCTTTGGTTATTTAATACTCATTTCAAGTATAAGTTTTAAAAGTTCTACTTCAATTATTTTTATAAAGATTATTCTTTATGGGAATATTATTTAAATAATAATATTCAGATATTTTCTAATATATTGGGACTGATTTATTTCATTAAATCAGCATTACTCCAAACACTCTTTAAAGTGTTTTCGAGTCTTCAAAATGATTTTTAAAAGTAAGAGCGGATCCCAAAACTCATTTTTATATTTAAGATCTTCCTTTTAAAGGGGATTTAAATACTCGCTCAAAACTTGAGGGATCCGGCTCTGTGGTGTATTTTATATTCGCAACGAGGTTGCTGTTTTGATAAATGAATTAATTACTTACCCAAGGTTCGGGAAGTAAGTCCATCTATTGAGTCGGCATAAGCAACATGGGCTCAGTGGGCGTCCATGAAAGTGTAAGTGGCTCTGTGGGAGTCCATCAAATGCGTAAGTGGCTGAGTGGCAGTCCAGCATAAGGTCCTATTGCGGCCAGGGTGATGACCAGTGGGGAATTCGTCCATCAACTAGTAGAAAAGGTTACTTATTGGTATCTTTGCCTGATCAGCAAGATATCAGGTTTATGCCAAGGTTTTCTCCTTTCCAAATTCATTGGATATTGCAATTCTGTCTATAATTTTCATAACAGAGGTTTTCAAGGAGTGTATGAAATGTATATATATATATAGGTGTATATATATATCGGGACTTAATGAAGTATCTCGTAACTTCATTATTTATAATGATGTTCAAAGATTGAATCTATTCAAATCTTGTCTTGTAGTCTCATCTATGTGATGAACTTTTGAAACTAATTATAACTTGAACGGTGGTAGTTCAAGTAGTATTTGGAAAAGATATAAGTATATTGGAGTATCTTGTAACTTCATCTTTTAAACTTATATCTAGTAAATGATTATCTTATGCATATCAAAGATTTTCAGAAAAATGTTGAGACAAGGTTAGATATATGAGATCACCTTGCAACGATATTTTTATATAGTTATAAACTGGAAATCTGTGTATATTATACATGTCAGAGGATTTCAAAGATTGTGAAAAGTATATATATATATGTATATATATATACTGAATATTTTGCGACTTGGTCGCGTTAAGATATTAGCTTGGTTCATTTCTTTTGACCAAGACTTTCATGAGTACTATGAGTATGCTCATATATTGTTAATCTGTATACATATTATTTTGGTGGGCTTGTTCCTCACCCTTGCTTTCTTCTTTCATCACACAACATCAGATAGACAAGATGAACAGGACCAAGCTCCCGATTCGCAAGCGGTTAGAAAACGTTCCGCAGTCTTCTGGAAGCGTTGATGTCGCCGTAGCTGAGGTAGGAGCTACCAATAGGCTAGGTTTTCAACTATTGATGAACCGGACTTATGTATAATATGAATTATAATAATGGCAAGGAATATGTAAATTTATTCAGAACCCTTTTAAGGTGTAACGGTTTATAATTGTGGAATATAAGGACTTGTGTTATTTTTGAGTATTCATCTCTGAGACTATAACTTGTGGTGTGTGTGTTTATTGTGGGGTCACAGTATAGAGTAGTTGATTATTTATTAAGATTGGGTGTTATTAAGGGAAATGGAACTCGTGATAACCCGGATCCCTGACCCCGGATTTGGGGGTGTTACAGAAATGGTATCAGAGCTAAACGTTATAAACCTCAGAGATGATGTGACGTTAAGATAATAAGTTCACTAAGATAATAAGAACTCTTGCCAAGTTCATAGTCGGACTACCTAACGTAGTACTGACAGTTAAAACCCTTATGGGAACCCTTATAAATATCATGATAGAAGTATAGTTCGTTATCGTATATGGTAGCGGGACTCCGAACCCTGAGGTTGTGGAGCAACAATGCGATGATGTTTTATTAGTTATTGGAGATCAGATTGTGGATCCGATAGAGCGTCCTAACACGGGACCGGATGATGTTCATATTGAGGATGTAGCGGTTGAGGATGTTGTCATAGAAGGGATTATCGCTGAGAAGGATCCTGTGAAGGATACTCACAAGAATGAATAAAGGACCACTGAGGAATTGATGGCCATGGTTAGGGCAACTACCAAAGGTAGGATTGGACGGTCACTACCAGAGGTTCGTTCAAGTTTGTAAAGATAGTAGCCCCTTTAACGCGGCTTACTCGTAAGACTGAGAAGTTCTAATGGACAGAGAAATGCGAGAACAACTTTTAAGAACTGAAGCAAAGATTGGTGGAGGCCCCTATGATGGCATTGCCGGATGGAAAAGGAGATTTTTAGATGTGTAGTGACGCTTCGCAAAAGGAATTAGGGTGCTTCTTATACAACACAACAAGGTAATCGCGTACGCGTCTAGATAATTAAGGGAATATAAAAATTCGATATCCCCACCCATGAGCTTGGGCTCGTGGCAATAGTTTTGCCCTAAAGATTGAAGGCACTACTTGTATGGAGAGAAGTGCGAGATTTACCTAAGCCATAAGTACTCTAGTACATTTTCCCGTAGAAAGAGCTCAACATACGCCAGAGGAGGCGGTTAGAGCTAATCAAGAATTATGATTGGGAGATTCTTTATCATTCGGGGAAAGCCAATGTGGTGGTTGATGCCCTTAGTAAAAAAGGAGAAACTCAAGATGATAATGTCTTTGGGAGAGTTTATAAGAGATTTTGAGAAAATGGAAATAGGAGTGAAGGTAACCGGAGCCGGTACCGAAAAGATGTTTGAGATTGCAATATAGTCCGAATTATCGGAAAAGAACATATTGTGCCAGAAAAAGTGATGAATGAAGGCAGAGAGCCAACAATTAGATATTAAGATTACTACCGAGAAAGATGATAAGGGAATAATGAGGTATTCCTACAGAATTTGGGTTCCAAATGTTCAAGAGCTTAAAGATGAAATCTTAGATGAAAGCTAGTTTGAGAAATAAGATTTAGAGCGTACCCTGAACGTGATAGTCAGGGAGGTCGCCATCAAGATAGAAGGAACCCATAACATAATGGAGTGGAAAATGAGGATTTTAACGTATAAGATAACCCCAAGTATGGGAGAAGGATGAAACATTTCATACTAAGGAAACAGAAAGTCGAGTAAGGAAAGGAGACCCGAGACGGTACTCCTATACGGCAATTCATGGACCTGTCTAAGAAGAACTTAGACTATTATCCCCAACCACCACCTTGAGGAAACAATGCGGCGAGAAATTCTTTCAGGTTTTTTAAGTCGCTAAGCTCTCAGAGTTCCAAGGAACAAGCTGACCCAGTCGAGGCAAGAGCCTGGCTAAAGGAAATACAGGAATCATTTGAGATTCTAAATGATTGACGAATCACAAAAGACTGTTTTTGTCACTTACCCTCCTAAGAGAGAGACCAC
This sequence comes from Apium graveolens, assembly GCF_009905375.1. Lineage (NCBI taxonomy): Eukaryota > Viridiplantae > Streptophyta > Magnoliopsida > Apiales > Apiaceae > Apium > Apium graveolens. The sequence continues at coordinate 101,566,383 of NC_133651.1, read as the reverse complement.
ACACTGGTGAAAGACCAAGAAAGGCACGGAGCCAGAGGTTAGAATAAACTGATTAAAGTTCAGTCAATTGTTTTCGGGAAAGTAATTCCCAAGGTTATGGAGAGAGTGTAAAAGTTTTAGAGCCAGAACAAAGGCGGACGAGTATGATGAAATATGAAGCTAAGTTGTAAAAGTTGTCAAGATTCATTCTGATGACAAGAATCTCAGAACGATGTGATGTTTGAATTCAATGCTTATGTTGGGTTGGTTCATGAAATAATGATAAGAGAAAGGAAAATAAAAAGAAATTGAAGTGGAAAGGAATATAAAGGCAATAGAGATTGAGGAATGATAAGGAAGTTGGGTATGAGGAAACCCTAAAGACTCGTAGCAATAGAAATAGAAAAGTATGTAATCGTCAGGATGAGGGTGATTCACCATGAGTTAAATAGATGGTTGAAGGCATAAGAGATACATATATTTTATCCCCTGTAAGTTGGGAGGACTCAAGGAAACCTTGAGATAGTTCGAAGGATAAATAATGAGACGCGTATAGAATGAGGAGACAAGGAAGTAAGAAATTAGGAAAATTGGATGAAGGAAGTGACCTTCAAAAATGCGAAGTGTAAGACCGGTGGCTTGATACCCAGAAAGGGAGACGCCAGGTATGAAAGATATCCCAACATTGAGGTGACTGTTGAGATAAACAACAAAATTAAATAAGGAATTATTAAGAAGAAGTTCACGTTGAACACGACCAATATCTTTCAGAACATCCTTGTTATCGTTACCAAATTAGGCAAGAAAAGCGGATAACCATTGTTATCTTTTGGAGGCCATATTGATTGACCTCATTTTGAATACAGATGTTATTGTGAAATTAGGCATATACTATCGAGGTGGAAATGATTGAATAAGACACCCTTATCAGGGATATATGACTTGATTTATCCATGGAAGGATGCATGTACCTTTTTAAAGGTGGAATTAAGGATATAACATCGGTAACTTAAAATAAATCCTAGGGGAATGCATAAAGGTTGGCATTTCACCCTTAATAGGGATAGAATGAGTTTTGACAGTATGAATTGGAAAGGATTAAGGTAATAATAACCTTTAAAAATCAGTGGAGAAATTTTTCAGAAGTATATAGACAATGATTCTGGTATTAATAAAGGGTATCTTGATATGCCCAGTATCTAGGGAATACAGGAGGAACGATTCAAGGATAACCTTAAAGGTTTTACAAGGAGAAAGGTAATATTCAAATTTCTCAAGAATAGAAATATTGATAAAGGAAATATGACGTAATTATAATGATGCCAAGTGGGGCACGTGTTAAACCACGAGAAAGTATGGATCGAACCAGTAAAGGTCGAAATTGTTCAGGGCAATTAGGGCCTAAGATAAAAGATGTTCTAAGTATGATTGAGAGTCATTCGTGACAGTGATTAACCTCTAAAGACTGAGGCAATAACTTATGGGAAAATGGTGATATTTTTTTTTACTCATCAGATTTTAAGGAAAACATCTTCACACGAGTAGTGATTGAAGTGAGGTAGAAAATTTAGTTGGAGGTGGTTAAAAGGACATGATTGTAAGGAAATTTTACTATCAGGAAAGGCCAAAGAGGTGACCAACATTTTAAGTGTAAGAAGACAATTATAGGCGCTTGTGCCAAAGGAATACAGTGATGATGGTTAAAGCTGTGAAGGTTGTATTATGGTTTGGAAGATTGACATTCCTTCTGATGACTATGCAATACCCAACCGTAATAGTAGTTGGTAAAGGTTTAATTCATGTAATCGCCATGAGCAGGCTATCTATCTCAGAAGGTACTATCTTGAGATAAGCCAGGACCATGTTTCAAAAAGGACTAGACGAACTTTTGAGTTAAGTCCTCTATTTAGGGTGTATGATTAAGAATGGTATTAACCTGCTATCGTTGCTTTGATTGAAACTCTTCTGTAATTTTATCTGCTTCATGTCATATGTACGTCAAGTTCAAGAGAGTTCTTCATGAATCATGAACGGTGATCGTGTTACCTCCTTAGAAGAATTCGATACGAGATGTATGGATTCCGTATAGTTAGCTATTAAGACTTCATGGAAAATGAATGATTACAGTAGGTCAACGGTGGACCCTAGTAGTGCAGCAATGATTCTGCGAGTAATGAGTCGATTACAACCGTGAGAGTTGTATTGGAATGGATGTTGAGATTGAGTACCACTAATCGGGTCGTGGTGGTGTATAAGTTATCATTGATAGACTAATTAAGTAGAGTATCTACCTATTGAATAATTATTCCCTCTTATGAAAAGAGAGTCGTATTACTATATGAGGAAGGTTGCGGTGCAAGCATAGAATTCTAGTAACGATGATGTCTAGAATGAGATCCCAGATTCAATTTTCGATATCGAGGGAGTTTCAAAGGTGATTGTGTATAAGCTCAAGGAAGAGCATGGGTCCATAGAATGATAGACGGAATAGCAAAAATATTTAGGCATGTGAAATACGATGCTTTAATACTTGATGTTGATATAAATACATATATGTTTTGTTCTCCTATGATAAACCTCTATAGTTCAGAGGTAGATTCCAAGCTAGATATTTTGTGGCAGTATATTTTATATATACAATTATCTTCAGTTCGTCCTTTTCTCTTCTTTTCATTTCATGTAAGCTGAGAAGAACAACCCTTCCAGAAGGGGAGGTATTGCCGAATGACTATCTATCTGTGTGATAGAAGCCTAGTAGGATACCACATGTTGTTTAATTACTTGTCAAGTACTAAAGGCCGGCCACCTTCTGTACTAACTATGTAATGAAACAAGTGTTCATGATCATAGTGATCTCTCAACAAATTCCTTTACTTCTATATGATTGATCAAACTTTGGGAAATAGAAACAGCTGAAAAAGGAGTAGTAAAGTTGTGGTGGTATTCGGAATGGAAATACATTAGTGATACTAAGGTTGATGTGGTTATTAAAAGGTTATAGAACGCTAACGAGCAAAAGTATAACCAGTATAATATTAGGAACGGAAGGTAGTAGCGATTACGAACCGGAAAAGAATGGGTATTGAGAAGTAAAAGCTCTAATGCTAAAAGCTATAATGAGAGTCTGTGCAATAGACTTGAAAGAATTTGGAATGATCACTTAACACGGATTGAGTGTTCTTACGACAATAGATCATATGTCAGTATTGAGATGTCGCCTTATGAGATCCTTGAGGGAAGACAATATCGATCTCCCTTATGTTAGGATGAAGTTGTAGAGCGCAAGATGCTCGGACCCGCAGTAGTCCAAAGGACCAAGGATATAATAGATCTAATCAGAGGACGGCTGGTAGTAACCCAAGATGGACGTAAGAGGTATGCTGATTTGACTCAAAAGGACAAAGAGTATGAAATAGGGGACCTAGTGTTGTTATAGGTATTCCCTTGAAAAAGGATTGATGAGGTTCGCAAAGAAATAAAAGCTAAGTCCACAAATTGTTGAACCCTTGGATATACTAAGACGGATTGGGAAGTTGGCTTACGAGCTAGCCTTACCCCCGAACCTACAACAAGTTCATAATGTATTCCATGTGTCAATACGAAGGAAGTATCATCGGGATGCCAGACACATAGTGGAGTACGAGCATGTGGATATGCAACCAGATCTGACTTAAGGATTATAGATAAGAAGGAGCAGGTGCTTCAGAACAAAGTGATCAAGCTAGTCAGAGTGCTATGGCAGAATCATAATGTGGAAGAATCAACTTGGGAACTAGAGAGCGCAATGCTAGAAAAGTACCCCCATTTGTTTTCTATTTGATTCCGGGACGGAATCCTTTTAAGGAGGGGAGACTGTAATAACCCCCAAAATTTTGAACTTTTTGTAACCCTTATGAATAATGTTTTTGCTGAATGAGAAAACTTTTCATGCCACAATATGTAGGGGCTCTGTTATGGATATTCCGAGATTTTATTAGTACTCTATATGGTATATAAGTGTATGTAAAGATCGTCAGAATCCAATTCCGAACACTTTGATTTTTCCCGGAAATCCACTAGATACGGAAAGAATTGAGTATAAGGTAACAGAATAAAAAGGATTTAAATTCAAGGATTTTAAGAGAGGATCATAAAAGAAATATAATGTATTGAGAAAGGTTAAGGGAACCCAAGTAATAAGATCCCGGGTATGATCCCTCAAACGATAAACGAGAACGAAAGTTAAGCGAACCGTAAAACAAATAAGTGACCAAGAGACAAGCTTGTACAAGAAGCCAAGGATTGTGACATCATCAAACCACAAGGAAGAGACATGTGGCAAATGGATGACATAGACATGGTGACATAAGCATGACAAATGGAGGGATTGTTGGTTGATTACAAGCCACACAAATTTTACCATGGTTAAAAGGTAATTAAGCAAAACAAAAGGAAACAACCAAGCAAAACAAATCAAAAACACAAAACACAAGTTGACTTTCCCCATTTCATGAAGAAGCTCTCGGCCAAAACCAGAGCAGCAACTTCAAACTACCATATCTCCTTCAATACTCACTCAAATGTTGTGTTCTATAGCTCGTTGGAAAGGTATTGAGATGGCCTACAACTATTGTTCACAAGTCTCTTCCAAATAAGCATGGTAAGACCCTCATTTTTACAGTTCTTTAAATCGGACTTTTAGAAACTTCAAAGCCTAACTTTGTGTTCTTGATTTCTTTGGAAAGATCAAGCTTGTAGGAGGCTCCATAAGGCTTCCTAGTAACTTTCTACCCTCCAAGAAAGGTATAAATCTTCACACCCTTTAGTAATAAGTTTGAATGTTGAAGTTTGGAGATGGTTTGGATGGATGAGTAGTAATTTGAATGATAAGCATGATTCGAGCTTAATTGTTAAGTAGTTTAGTTGAATTTGTAGATGTTATAATATATGATTGGATTGAGATCCTTGAGCTTATTATGACTGAAATCAGTAGCATTGATGTGTATCTTGAGTTGTTGTTGATTGGTAGTTGGATTGATATGATTTGGAATGGTAAAAATTTGGGAAATCGCGTAAACATAGCCGTCGTAATGTCCGATATACTTTAGACTGTTTTTGCTCTTAACATCAGAACCCTAGAACTCCCTGTTAGGTTTTGACCATTGCCATGATTAGATAGTTCATGTTACGAGCTTCGTTTTGATATGTGGTTCGCTTAAATCCGATGTACGGTTTAGGAGAAGCGACCGTTTTAAGTAACGGCGTTTCGCGACCGAACCATTACCCCTCACCTTACTTTGAAACCTTGGTTAAGGCCCTTAAATGACTAATTAGAATATGAAACAATTATGTAAAGTGGATTAGGCAGTTGGTAAGGCACTCGCGAAAGAATCGCCTTAAAACTCGTAATGGCTAATTTATTAAAAATGGTGGAGCCGAGGGTACTCGAGCGACTTATGTAAATCGTTAAGCGCGAAAGCGAATGTTAGGACTCTAAATGGTTAAAGTCTAGTTTCTTAAGCGACCGGGGTTTAATTACGACTTATGTTGTTGTTCATAGGTTATCGGACCCACTCTAAGCTTAAGTCTATCCGGGAGCACTCAGGCAAGTTTTCTACCCGTTATACTGTTGTTGTGATGTAAATATATGTATATGCATTATCTCGTGATAAGTGCATGGTTGTTATTAGCAAATTTTGCGATATATTGGAGCATGCTGATATGGTATATATGCATGTCTGTTTCGTAATCTTGATATATATCTGTTGATTCAATTGCTTATTAGTTGCATAATACCTATGCTAGAGATAAGCAGTAGTTGCGTATACCCTTAGTATAGGGGATCAAAAGGTGAACTTTTTCTAAAACCGGGAGGCGAGGCTCCCGAGTATAATATATATATATATATATGAATAGTTTTTAAAAACTATTAATCGAATAAGGTTTATTCGATAACTTTATATTATTTAATGAATATTACTTGAATATTCATTCGAGGACTTATGACTCCCTTTATATTATTTAATGAATATTACTTGAATATCATTCGAGGACTTATGACTCCTTTTATTTTATTTAATGAATATTATTACGAATATTCATTCGAGGGTTTATGACTCCTTTTATTTTATTTAATAAATATTATTACGAATATTCATTCGAGGGCTTATGACTCCTTTTATTTTATTTATTGAATATTATTTGAATATTCATTCGAGGGCTTATGACTCAGTTATATTATTTAATGAATATTATTTGAATATTCATTTGAGGATCTATGACTCTGATTATTTGCTGAGTTATATTCTTTATTTTATTAAAGAATAAGGTGTCGATAATCAAGCTTATCTTTGATTCTTCAAATAAAGATAGTACTTTCGTATAAGTATATCTTTGGTTATTTAATACTCATTTCAAGTATAAGTTTTAAAAGTTCTACTTCAATTATTTTTATAAAGATTATTCTTTATGGGAATATTATTTAAATAATAATATTCAGATATTTTCTAATATATTGGGACTGATTTATTTCATTAAATCAGCATTACTCCAAACACTCTTTAAAGTGTTTTCGAGTCTTCAAAATGATTTTTAAAAGTTAGAGCGGATCCCAAAACTCATTTTTATATTTAAGATCTTCCTTTTAAAGGGGATTTAAATACTCGCTCAAAACCTGAGGGATCCGGCTCTGTGGTGTATTTTATATTCGCAACGAGGTTGCTGTTTTGATAAATGAATTAATTACTTACCCAAGGTTCGGGAAGTAAGTCCATCTATTGAGTCGGCATAAGCAACATGGGCTCAGTGGGCGTCCATGAAAGTGTAAGTGGCTCAGTGGGAGTCCATCAAATGCGTAAGTGGCTGAGTGGCAGTCCAGCATAAGGTCCTATTGCGGCCAGGTTGATGACCAGTGGGGAATTCGTCCATCAACTAGTAGAAAAGGTTACTTATTGGTATCTTTGCCTGATCAGCAAGATATCAGGTTTATGCCAAGGTTTTCTCCTTTCCAAATTCATTGGATATTGCAATTCTGTTTATAATTTTCATAACAGAGGTTTTCAAGGAGTGTATGAAATGTATATATATATATAGGTGTATATATATATCGGGACTTAATGAAGTATCTCGTAACTTCATTATTTATAATGATGTTCAAAGATTGAATCTATTCAAATCTTGTCTTGTAGTCTCATCTATGTGATGAACTTTTGAAACTAATTATAACTTGAACGGTGGTAGTTCAAGTAGTATTTGGAAAGGATATAAGTATATTGGAGTATCTTGTAACTTCATCTTTTAAACTTATATCTAGTAAATGATTATCTTATGCATATCAAAGATTTTCAGAAAAATATTGAGACAAGGTTAGATATATGAGATCACCTTGCAACGATATTTTTATATAGTTATAAACTGGAAATCTGTGTATATTATACATGTCAGAGGATTTCAAAGATTGTGAAAAGTATATATATATATGTATATATATATACTGAATATTTTGCGACTTGGTCGCGTTAAGATATTAGCTTGGTTCATTTCTTTTGACCAAGACTTTCATGAGTACTATGAGTATGCTCATATATTGTTAATCTGTATACATATTATTTTGGTGGGCTTGTTCCTCACCCTTGCTTTCTTCTTTCATCACACAACATCAGATAGACAAGATGAACAGGACCAAGCTCCCGATTCGCAAGCGGTTAGAAAACATTTCGCAGTCTTCTGGAAGCGTTGATGTCGCCGTAGCTGAGGTAGGAGCTACCAATAGGCTAGGTTTTCAACTATTGATGAACCGGACTTATGTATAATATGAATTGTAATAATGGCAAGGAATATGTAAATTTATTCAGAACCCTTTTAAGGTGTAACGGTTTATAATTGTGGAATATAAGGACTTGTGTTATTTTTGAGTATTCATCTCTGAGACTATAACTTGTGGTGTGTGTGTTTATTGTGGGGTCACAGTACAGAGTAGTTGATTATTTATTAAGATTGAGTGTTATTAAGGGAAATGGAACTCGTGATAACCCGGATCCCTGACCCCGGATTTGGGGGTGTTACATGCATGATGGTTAATTAGCAAATCTTGCGATATATTGGAGCATGTGATATGGTATATATGCATGATTGTTTCGTAATATTGATATATATCTGTTGATTCAAATGTTTATAAGTTGCATAATACCTTTGCTAGAGATAAGCAGTAGTTGCGTATACCCTTAGTATAGGAGACCCAAAGGTGAACATTTCCTAAAACCGGGAGTCGATGTTCCCGAGTATATTATATATATATTTATATATATATATATGTATAGATATAGTTTTCAAAACTATTAATCGAATAAGTTTTATTCGATAACTTTATTTTTATTAATGAATATTACTTTGAATATTCATTCGAGGACTTATGACTCGGTTTATTTTACTTAATGAATATTAATTTGAATATTCATTCGAGGACTTATGACTCGCTTTATTTTATTTAATGAATATTATTTTGAATATTCATTTGAGGACTTATGACTCCACTTATTTATTAAATAATATTCTTTATTTTATTAAAGAATAATATTTCGATAATCAAACTTATTTTCGATTATTCAAATAAAGATCATACTTTCGTATAAGTATATCTTAGGTTATTTAATATCCATTTCAAGTATGAGTTTTGTAACACCCCCAAATCCGGGGTCGGGGATCCGAGTTGTCACGAGTTCCATTTCCCTTAATAACACCCAATCTTAATAAACAATCAACTACTCCGTACTGTGACCCCACAATAAACACACACACCACAAGTTATAGTCTCAGAGATGAATATCCAAAAAATAACACGAGTCATTTTATTCCACAATTATATGCCATTACACCTTAAAAGGGTTTCTGAATAAATTTACATTTCTTTGCCATTATTACAATTCATAAAGATACATAAGTCTGGTACATCAAAAGTTGAAAGCCTAGCCTATTGGTAGTTCCTACCTCAGCTACAGCGACATCAACGCCTATAGGAAACTGCGGAACATTTCCTATCCACTCGCGAATTGTGAGCTTGGTCCTCTTCATCTTGTCTATCTGATGTTGTGTGATGAAAGAAGAAAGCAAGGGTGAGCAACAAGCCCACCGAAATAGTATGTATAATAATTTACAATATATGAGTATTCTCATAGTACTCAAGAAAGTCTTGATTAAGAAGAAATGAACCAAGTTGATATCTTAACGCGACCAAGTCGCAAAATATTCAGTATATTAGTATATATACTTTTCATAATCTTTGAAATCCTCTGACATGTATAATATACACAGAGTTCCAGTTTATAACTGTATAAAAATATCGTTGCAAGGTGATCTCATATATCTAACCTTGTCTCAATATTTTTCTGAAAATCTTTGACATGCATAAGATAATCATTTACTAGATATAAGTTCAAAATATGAAGTTACAAGAAACTCCAATATACTTATATCTTTTCTGAATACTACTTGAACTACCACCGTTCAAGTTATAATTAGTTTCAAAAGTTCATCACATAGATGAAAATACAAGATAAGACTTGAATAAATTCAATCTTTGAAATATTATTGAATGAAATGAAGTTACGAGATACTTCATTAAGTCCCGATATATATATATATATATATATATCCATATATATATATCTCTCATACATTTCCTGAAAACCTTTGTCATGTAAAGTATGAACAGAGTTGCAATATCCAATAAATTTTGGAAAGAAAAGAATTTTGGCATAAACCCGATATCTTGCTGATCAGGAAAAGATACCAATAAGTAACCTTTTCTACTGTAGATGGATGAATTCCTCGCCGGTCATCACCCTGGCCGTATTAGGACCTCGCGCTAGACCATTACCCGGCCACTCACGCGTGAATGGACTGTCACCCAGCCTCTTACACCTTCATAGACCATACCCCGGCCTGTCGCTTATGCCGACTCAATCAGATGGACTTACTTCCCGAACATTGGGCAAGTAATCAAATTGTTTTCTCAAAACAGCAACCATGTTGCGAATATAAAATACACCACAGAGCCGGATCCCTCAGGTTTTGAGCGAGTATTTAAATCCCCTTCGAAAGGAGGATCTTAAATATAAAAATGAGCTTTGGGATCCGCCCTAACCTTTAAAATCATTTTGAAGACTCGAAAACATTTTTAAGAATGTTTGGAGTGATGCTGATTTAATAAAATAAATCAGTCCCAATATATTAGAAAATTTCTGAATATTATTATTTAAATAATATTCCCATAAAAAATAATCTTCATAAAAATAATTGAAGTAGAAGTTTTAAAACTTATACTTGAAATGAATATTAAATAATCAAAGATATACTTATACGAAAGTACTATCTTTATTTGAATAATCGAAAATAAGTTTGATTATCGAAACATTATTCTTTAATAAAATAAAGAATATTATTTAATAAATAAGCGGAGTCATAAGTCCTCGAATGAATATTCAAAATAATATTCATTAAATAAAATAAACGGAGTCATAAGTCCTCGAATGAATATTCAACTAATATTCATTAAATAAAATAAAGTTATCGAATAAACCTTATTCGATTGATAGTTTTGAAAACTATATCCATATATATATATATAAATATATATAATATACTCGGGAACATCGACTCCCGGTTTTAGAAAAATGTTCACCTTTGGGTCCCCTATACTAAGGGTATACGCAACTACTGGTTATCTCTAGCATAGGTATTATGCAACTATAAGCATTGAAATCAACAGATAGATAACCAGATTATGAAACAGACATGCATATATATACCATATCAGCATGCTTCAATATATCGCAAAATTTGCTAATTAACCAACATGCATCTATCACAAGATAATGCATATACATATATACATCACAACAACAGTATAACGGGTAGAAAACTTGCCTGAGTGCTCCAGGATAGACTTAAGCTTAGAGTGGGTCCGATAACCTATGAATAACAACATAAGTCAGAATTAAACCCTGGTCACTTAAGAAACTAGACTTTAACCAATTGAACCCTAACGTTTGCTTTAGCGCTTAACGATTCACTTAAGTCGCTCGTGTACCCTCGGCTCCACCATTTTTAATAAATTAACCATTAAGAGTTTTAAGGCGATTCTTTCACGAGCACCTTACCAACTGCCTAATCCACTTTACATAAATGTTTCATACCCCAATTAGTCATTTAAAGTCCTTAATCAAGGTTTCAAAGTAAGGCGAGGGGTAATGGTTCGGTCGCGAAACGCCGTTACTTAAAATGGTCGTTTCTCCTAAACCGTACATCGGATTCATACGAACCACATATCAAAATGAAGCTTATAACATGAAATATCTAATCACGGCAATGGTCAAAACCTAACAGTGAGTTCTCGGGTCCTGATGTTAAGAACAAAATAGTCTAAAGTAAATCAGACATTACGACGGCTATGTTTACGTGATTACCAAAGTTTATACCACTCCAATCAATCCACAATTCAACCCACAATCAACATTACAACCAAAATCCCTCCAAACCTCACCATATCAGTCCATTACTTCATGTTTTATCCAACTTATTCAATCACAACATAAGCTACTAACCATACTAAGGTTCATTAACTAATAACCAAGATTCAACCATCAAAATCTCTACAAACTCAACCAAACTTTAAACAAACAAGCATCATGCTTCTCATATACTATATCAATCATAACCATTCCTAATTACTCAAAACTAAAGCTAGGGTTTGGAGTTTATACCTTCTTGAAGCTTCTTAACACAACACAAGAGCTTTGAATGCCTAAAAGAACCTTGATCCTTGCTTGTATAACCTTAAACTTTCATAAAAATTCAAGAAAACTAAAGTTATTTTTTGAAAGTTACTATTCACCATCTTCTTCCTTGAATTATTGGAAGAGATTGTGAAGGAAATTGAAGCTTAGATTCATGGGATAGCTATATCTATGTATAAGGAACCTTGGATAATTACCTCATAATTTAACAATGCTTGGATCTTGGATTTTGATTTTTTTCTCCTTGAAAATGAAGGAAAACCGAGAGCTTGATGTTCTTGAAAGTGAAAGTCAACTTGTGTTTTGTGTTTTTGATTTGTTTTGTCTTGGTTTCTTTATTTTTGTTGTTAATTAACCTTTTACCATGGTAAAATTTGTGTGGCTTGAAATCAACCAACAATACCTTCTCATTTGGTCATGCTTATATCATCCACTTATGTCATCTTCCCACACTTATCTTCTTCTTGTTGGTGTGATGACATCATCATCATTAACCTCTTTGATTAACTCCTAATTACTTGGCTAATGATCGCTGATCTGTTATACGGTTCGCTTAACTTTCGTTCTCATTTATCGTTTGAGGGATCATACCCGGGATCTTATTACTTGGGTTCCCTTAACCTTTCTCAATACATTATATTCCCTTTTATGATCCCCTCTTATAATCCTTGAATTTAAATCCCTTTTATCCTGTTACCTTATACTCAATTCTTTCGGTATCGGGTGGATTTTCGGTAAAAATCAAAGTGTTTGAATTTGGATTCTGACGATCTTTACATACACTTATATCCCATATAATGTACTAATAAGATCTCAGAATAACAATAGAAGAACCCCTACATAGTGTGGCATGAAAAGTTTTCTTATTCAGCATAATCAGCAAAATCCCTATTCATAAGGGTTTCAAAAAAATTCCAAAAATTGGGGTTATTACAGTCTCCCCTCCTTAAAAGGATTCCGTCCCGGAATCAGATAGAAAATGAGCAGGGATACTTTCTTAGCATTGCACTTTCTAACTCTCGAGTAAATTTTCCCACATTGTGGTCCTACCACCAAACTCTGCCTAGTTTGATAACCCTTCACCTAAGCACTTGTCCCTTTTCAATATATAACCCTTCCTGGTTGCTCCATTTAGGTTACGTCGGGTTGCATGTCTATGCGCTCATATACCCCTATTTGTCTGGCATCCGAATCATACTTCCTTAATATTGATACGTGGACCACGTTATGAACTTGCTACATGTTCTGGGGTAGGCTTAGCTCATATGCTAACTTCCCAATACGTCTTAATACCTCAAAGGGTCTAACAATTCGTGGGCTTAGCTTTCCTTTCTTTCCGAACCTCATCCATCCTTTCCAAGGGAATACCTATAACATCACTAGGTTCCGTACTTCCTATTCCTTGTCCTTTCAGTGTCAAATCAACATACTTTTTATGTCCATCTTGGGCTACTACCAGCCGCCCTCTGATTAGATCTATTATATCCTTGGTCCTTTGGACCACTACTGGTCTGAGCATCTTGCGCTCTGTAACATCATCCTATCATAAGGGAGATCGACATTGCCTTCCCTCAAGGATCTCATAAGGCGATATCTCAATACTAACATATGATCTATTGTCGTAAGAAAACTCAATCCGTGTTAAGTGACCATTTCAAATTCTTTCAAGTCTATTGCATAGACTCTCATCATAGCTTCTAGAATTATAGCTTTTGCTTCTCAATACCCATTCTTTTCCAGTTCGTAGTCATTACTATCTTCCGTACATAATACTATACTGGTTATACTTTTGCTCGTTAGCGTTCTATAACCTTTTAATAACCACGTCAACCTTAGTATCACGAATGTGTTAGATTCGGAATACCACCGCACTGATACTACTCCTTTCTAGCTGCTTCTATCTTTGAAAGCTTTATCCATCGTATACAAGTAAAAGAATTTATTGAGAGATCACTATGATCATGAACACTTGTTATATCGCATAGTTAGTATAGAAGGTGGCCAACCTTTAGTACTTGACAAGCAATTAAACAACATGTGGTATCCTACTAGGCTTCTATCACACAGATAGATAGTCATTCGGCAATACCTCCCCTTCTGGAAGGGTTGTTCTTCTCAGCTTATACAAAATGAAAATGAGAGAAAATAATGAATTGAAGAGAATTGTATATATATAAAATATACTGCCACAAAATATCTGGCTTGGAATCTACCTCTGAACTATCGAGGTTTGTCATAGGAGAACAAAACATATATGTATATATATCAACATCAAGTACTATAGCATCGCATTACACGTCCCTGAATATCTACCATTCCGTCCATCGCTCTATGGACCCATGCTCTTACTCGAGCTTATACACAATCACCTTTGAAACTCCCTCGACATCGAAAATTGAATCTGGGATTTCATTCTAGACATCATCGTTACTAGAATTCTATGCTTGCACTGCAACCTTCCTCGTATAGTAATACGACTCTCTATTGATAAGAAGGAATAAGTATTCAATAGGTAGATAATCGACTTAATTAGTCTATCAATGATAACTTATACATCACCACAACCCGATTAGTGGTACTTAATCTCAACATCCATTCCAATACAACTCTCACGATTGTAATTAATCGGCTCATTACCCGCAGAATCATTCCTGCTCTACTAGGGTCCACCGTTGACCTACTGTAGTCATTCATTTTCCATGAAGTCTTAATGGCTAACCATACGGAGTCCATATATCTCGTATCGAATTCTTCTAAGGAGGTAACATGATCACCGTTCATGATTCATGAAGAACACTCCTGAACTTGACGTACATATGACATGAAGCAGATAAAATTGCAGAAGAGTTTCAATGAAGGCAACGATAGCAGGTTAATACCATTCTTAATCATATGTCTTTATTGGGAGACATGCATCTCAAAGGTTCATTTAGTCATTCCGTAACATGGTCCTGGCTTATCTCAAGATAGTACCTTCTAAGATAGATAGCCCACTCATGGCGATTATACGAATTAAACCTTTACCTAAACTACTATTACGGTTGGGTATTGCACAGTCATCAGAAGGAATATCAATCTTCCAAACCATAATACAACCTTCACGGATTTAACCATCATCACTGTATTCCTCTGGCACGAGCGCCTATAATTCCTCTCTTACACTCAAAGTGTCGGCCACCTCATTGGCCTTTCCTAATGGTAATAGTTCCTTATAATCAATGTCATTTTAACCACCTTCAACTAAATTTTCTACCTCATTTCAAAATACTGCTTGTGTGAAAATGTTCTTCCTTAAGCTTTGGTGAGAAAAAAAATATATCATAATTTCCCATAATTTATTTCCTCGGTCTTTGAATGTGAACATTGTCACGACTGACCCTCGATCATAGTTTGGACGTCTCTTATCTTCGGTACTTCTCGTTGTCACCAATCTCGACCCTCATTGAGTCGATCTATATTTTCTTTTGGTTCATACGTGCCCACCTGGCATTATTATAATTACGTCATATTTCCTTTATCAAAATTTCTATTCTTCAGAACTTCGAATATTACCTTCCTCCTTATAAAACCTCTAAGGTTATCCTTAAATCCTTCATCATTTACTCCCTAAGTACATGGCATATCAAGATACCATTTACTAATACTAGAACCATTGTCTATATAGTTCTGAAAACTTTCTCCACTGATCTTTAAAGGTTGTTGTTACCTTGATCCTTTCTAATTCATACTGTCAAAATTCATGCTGTCCCTATTAAGGGCGAAATGCCAACCTTTATGCATTCCCCTAGGATTCATCTCAAGTTATCGAGGTTCCATCCTTAAGTCCACCTTTAAAAAGGTACATGCATCCTTCCATGGATAAATAAAGTCATATATCCCTGATAAGGGTATCTTATTCAATCATTTCCACCTCGATAGTCTATACCAAATTTCACAATAGCATCCTTATTCAAGTTGAGGTCAATCCATATGGCCTCCAAAAGATAAAAAAATGGTTATCCACTTTTTTTTCCTAATTTGGTAATGATCACATGGATGTTCTGGAAGATATTGGTCGTGTTCAAAGTGAACTTCTTTTTACTAAATCCTCATTTACTTTTGTTGTTTATCTCAACAGTCATCTCAATGTTGAGATATCTTCTATAATTGGTGTCTCCCTTTTTGGGTATCAATTCACATGCGTTACTTACACTTCACATTCTTGAAGGTCACTTCCTTCATCCAATTTTCCTAATTTCTTACTTTCTTATCTCCTCAGTCCATCCGTGTTTCCTTATTAATCAATCGATCAATCTCAAATTTTCATCGAATACTGTCAACTTCAAGGGAATTAACTATACGTATCGCTTACGCCTTCAAACCTTGAATTTATCTCATGATCAGTCACCATCGCGCTGATGATGACACACTTCTCTTTATTTATTGCAAGGGTTTCTTAGGGTTTCCCATACCTAACTCCCTTATCACTTCTCAACTCTATTTCCTTTATATCCCTTTATAATCCTGCCATTTTCAGTCTTTTATTTTCGTTCTATTACAACCATTACATGAACCAACACAACATAAGCATTGATTTCAAACATCCCGTCATTCTGGATTCGTGTCCTCGGAACGAATCTTGACAACTTTTACAACTTAGATTCATAATTCATCATACTTGTTCACCTTTGTTCTGGCTCTAAAGCTTTTACACTACCTCCATAACCTTGGGAAGTACTTTCCCGAAAACAATTGTCTGAACTTTAATCAGTTTATTATAACCTCTGGCTCCGTGCCTTTCTTGGCCTTTCACCAACGGGTGGCCTCTCTCTTAGGAGGGTAAGTGACAAAAACAGTCTTTTGTGCTTCAGTCAATCATTTAGAATCTCAAATGATTCCTATATTTCCTTTAGCCAGGCTCTTGCCTCGACTGGGTCAACCTGTTCCTTGGAACTCTGAGAGCTTAGCGACTTAAAGGTCATGAAAGGATTTCCTACCGCATTGTTTCCTCAAGGTGGTGGTTGGGATAATAGTCTAAGTTCTTTTTAGACAGGTCCGTGAATTGCCGTATAGGAGTACCGTCTCGGGTCTCCTTTCCTTACTCGACTTTCTGTTTCCTTAGTATGAAATGTTTCATCCTTCTCCCATACTTGGGGTTATCTTATACATTAAAATCCTTGTTTTCCACTTCATTATGTTATGGGTTCCTTCTATCTTGATGTCGACCTCCCTGACTATCACGTTCAGGGTTTGCTCTAAATCTTATTCCTCAAACTAGCTTTCATCTAAGATCTCATCTTTAAGTTCTTGAACATTTGGAACCCAAATTCTGTAGGAATACCTCATTATTCCCTTATCATCTTTCTCGGTATTAATCTCTTATCTATTTGTTGGCTCTCTGCCTTCATTCATCACTTTTTCTGGCACAATATGTTCTTTTCCAATAATTCGGACTGTATTGCAATCTTAAACAGCTTTTCAGTACCGGCTCCGGTTACCTTCATTTCTATTTCCATTTTCTCAAAATCTCTTATAAACTCTTCCAAAGACATTATCATCTTGAGTCTCTCCTTTTTACTAAGGGCATCAGCCACCACATTGGCTTTCCCTCGAATGATAAAGAATCTCCCAATCATAATTCTTGATTAACTCTAACCGCCTCCTCTGGCGTATGTTGAGCTCTTTGTACGTAAAAATGTACTAGAGCTCCTATGGTTTGTGAATCTCGCACTTCTCTCCATATAAGTAGTGCCTCAAATCTTTAGGGCAAAACTATTACCATGAGCCCAAGCTCATGGGTGGGGATATCGAATTTTATATTCTCTTAATTGTCTTGACGCGTACATGATTACCTTGCTGTGCTGTATAAGAAGCACCCTAATTCCTCATGCGAAGCGTCACTACACTTCACAAAATCTCATTTTCCATCCGGCAACGACAACATAGGGGACGTCACCAACCTTTGCTTCAGTTCTTAAAAGTTGTTCTCGCATTTCTCTGTCCATTCGAACTTCTCAGTCTTACAAGTAAACCGCGTTAAAGGGGCTACTATGTTTACAAACTTGAACGAACCTCCAGTAGTGACCGGCCAATCCTACCTCTGGTAGTCGCCCTAACCATGGTTATCAATTCCTCAGCGATCATCTCTTCAGTCTTGTTAGGATCCTCCACGAGATCCTTCTCAACAACAATCCCTTCCGGGACAACATCCTTAACCGCTACATCCTCAATATGAATATCATCCGGTCCCTCATTAGGGTGTTCCATTGGATCCACAATCCGATCCCCAATCAGTAATAAAACAGCATCGCGCTGTTGCTCCTCAACCTCAGGGTTTGGAGTTCCGTTACTATATACGATAACGAACTACGCTTCTATCACGATATTTATAAGGGTTCCCATAAGGGTTTTAACTGTCGGTACTACGTTAGGTAGCCCGACTATGAACTTGGCAAGAGTTCTTATTATCTTAGTGAACTTATTATCTTAACGTCACATCATCTCTGAGGTTTATAACGCTTAGCTCTGATACCATTTCTGTAACACCCCCAAATCCGGGGTCGGGGATCCGGGTTGTCACGAGTTCCATTTCCCTTAGTAACACCCAATCTTAATAAATAATCAACTACTCCATACTGTGACCCCACAATAAACACACACACCACAAGTTATAGTCTCAGAGATGAATATCCAAAAAATAACATGAGTCATTTTATTCCACAATTATATGCCATTACACCTTAAAAGGGTTTCTGAATAAATTTACATTTCTTTGCCATTATTACAATTCATAAAGATACATAAGTCTGGTACATCAAAAGTTGAAAGCCTAGCCTATTGTTAGTTCCTACCTCAGCTACAGCGACATCAACGCCTATAGGAAACTGCGGAACATTTCCTATCCACTCGCGAATTGGGAG
Source organism: Apium graveolens (assembly GCF_009905375.1). Taxonomy (NCBI): domain Eukaryota; kingdom Viridiplantae; phylum Streptophyta; class Magnoliopsida; order Apiales; family Apiaceae; genus Apium; species Apium graveolens. Next base: position 101,547,734 of record NC_133651.1, on the reverse strand, counting down.
CTTGGTCCTGTTCATCCTTGTCTATCTGATGTTGTGTGATGAAAGAAGAAAGCAAGGGTGAGTAACAAGCCCACCGAAATAGTATGTATAATAATTTACAATATATGAGCATTCTCATAGTACTCAAGAAAGTCTTGGTTAAGAAGAAATGAACCAAGTTGATATCTTAACTTGTAACTTCATCTTTTGAACTTATATCTAGTAAATGATTATCTTATGCATGTCAAAGATTTTCAGAAAAACTGTTGAGACAAGGTTAGATATATGAGATCACCTTGCAACGATATTTTCATACAGTTATAAACTGGAACTCTATGTATATTATACAGGTCAGAGGATTTCAAAGATTATGAAAAATATATATACTTATATACTGAATATTTTGCGATTTGGTCGCGTTAAGATATCAACTTGGTTCATTTCTTCTTAACCAAGACTTTCTTGAGTACTATGAGAATGCTCATATATTGTAAATTATTATACATACTATTTCGGTGGGCTTGTTACTCACCCTTGCTTTCTTCTTTCATCACACAACATCAGATAGACAAGATGAACAGGACCAAGCTCCCAATTCGCGAGGGGATAGGAACTGTTCCGTAGTTTTCTGGAAGCGTTGATGCCGCCGTAGCTGAGGTAGGATCTACCAATAGGCTAGGTTTTCAACTATTGATGGACCGGACTTATGTATATTTATGAATTGTAATAATGGCAAAGAATATGTAAATTATTCAGAAACCCTTTTTAAGGTGAAATGGTTTATAATTGTGGAATAAAATGACTTGTGTTATTTTTGGTATTCATCTCTGAGACTATAACTTGTGGTGTGTGTGTATATTGTGGGGTCACAGTATGCAGTAGTTGGTTGACTGTTAAGATTAAGTATTGATAAGGGAAATGGAACTCGTGACAACCTGGATCCCCGACCCCGGATTTGGGGGTGTTACACTACATGACTCATAAGCTACTTCAGAATCTATACAAAGATGTTTACAGAAATGTACTACATGACTTATTGTTACATAAGCTAATCACCCGATGGATATCAATTAGTCATCCATCGGGACTATATTGAATCATCCGTTGGGACTATAATTGATCATCCGTCAGGTGCTACATTTTTTCATTAAGTTAAATCTACTAAGGTGTTTTGTTAATGTAATCATCAAATTCACAACATATTCCCAACAATCTCCCCCAATTTATGCCTACTAGAATTATAGTCATAAATTAAGAGAAACTTGATGATAATAAAACACCCTAAAAATACAAATTTAAAAGGTAGTAGATAAAACTAAAAAGTGCTGCAATATTTACTGAAGAGTTTACAAGACAAAGTGTACAAAAATTTGCTCACAGTCATTTTCAAGGTGCTCCTCTAGTCTGAGCAGATTGATCAATTTCCTTGATGGTTTGGATTTCTTTCTAAGCTTCCTGTTGTTTTCTTCTATCTGATTTTGGAGCTCTCTATGGAATTCAAGTTCATCAGCTTCTAACAGATCTAGCATTTCTTGCATTTCCAGTAGAGTCTTATTGCTAGAGATGCTCAGCTAGTCCTCTAGTCTGAAGAATCTTCTAACTCCCTTATCATCCAAGAATTCCATCAGCCAGTAGGGCCTTAGATGCTCTCTACTTCCTGTGTAAGGAATCGTTAAAGTCTTTCGGGAGTGCATCTTTGGCTCTAATACTCCTCAGTTCTTCAATCTTCTTTAGAACTAGTCTTCTAGCTCTCACATTGAATCCAAAGTTCTTCTTGAAAGATGAATAGACTTTTATCAGTATAGATTAGCTCTCTTGAAGAATCCTGTAAAGTGGCCATGTCATCTCTTTTCCTTCCTTGTACTTGAATACTAGCCTTTCAGGTAGATTCTTGTAAGCAGTCAATCCCTCTAACTTCTTCCAGTTCATCTAGATAGAGGTTTATATCAGATAATTCCTTGATGTCACAGATGTACATGATATCTCCCTTGTTGACTTTGGTTTGAGCTTTGGTTATGGACTTGGATCTGAGAGTTGAGGGCTTCACTTTCTTGACTAGCTCTGGTCTTTGTTTTCTTTGGCTTCATGAAATGAGGTAGATTGAGTTCAGAATTTTGTAGACTATCCCAGTCTATTGGCTCATCCTTTGGAATGATAGGTTCACCATGGAAATTCTTGGATGGATCTATCTTGAATTCTTCATGTGCCACAGAGGGCATGGATGTTTGAGTTATTGTAGAAGTAGACTCTTTGGGAAATTAGTCTTCCATCTCCTCATCACTGAAATCCAATTTTCTCTTGATTCTTTGCTTGTACCTTGGTTTCTTTGTCTGTGGAGGTTCATCTTGCACTACTTGATCTTGAGATTCAGCAATTACAGATGGTTGTGCAAAAATTTGTTGTGTGGGTTTCACAGCTTGCAACTTGGCCAAGATAGCAGCTTGCTCCTTCTTTTATTTGAGCTTTTTAGCATCTAGAGCAGCTTGCTTCTTTTCTTGCTTCAATCTTTCCTTTTCTTCCCTTTTTACTTCAACAAATTGAGGGTGTCTAGCCACCACACAAATTTCCATACCATATCTGAAAATCTTGGCAATTCTCCTTTTTAGAGCTGAATTTGCAGGATCTTTGTAGAATGCTATAGACCTGGCCAACAACTTTTTCTCATCAGGCTTTGGTGTCTCATACACTGTGTCCAAAGGGTTCTTAAGTGAAGACTTTGGGTAGTGCACCTTTGGTTTCATGATTAGATCTGCCTTTGGGGATTTGATGCAGGATGTCTGGCCTCTCTCCAGATAGTTCATGCTCATATCATTCACAGAAATTTGTCTGACTTAAGAGTGGTGAATGACTGATTTTTCTGGCTTCTTTACTAGACCAAATTTCTTTTGAATATCCTCATCAATTTTCTCCCAGTTGATTGGACTAAACTACTTCTTCTCAGCTTCTCTCAAAGTGGCTGCTGCTTCATTTATCAGATCAATGCTATCTTTAGCTGGTGGCTTTGTGAAAGCAATTGTTGGACTTGAATGTTAAGCACTTTTTGCTCCCCCTCACTCCTAGAACTCTCTTTCTCCCCCTTTTTGTTATCAGGAAGTTGAGTAGAGGAGGAGGTCTGTGCAGCCACCAGTTTCTGAAGTAAGTCTGTTTGTTGAGCTTGGTGTAAATGGATTGCTGTAAGAGAAGCTTCCATAGCAACCATTCTTTTATCCAAGGAATCCACCTTGGTTGTAAGATTAGAGTTTTTCCTGAGCTAGTCTTTTGATGTCTGTCATTATTGTCTCTGGAAGTTTAGAATCCAACCTTTCAGAAATGTCCCTTTTCATTTGATCAATTTCACCTTTGACAGTGGTGACATCCTGAGTATGTTGAAGACCCTAGATTTGTTGTAATTGCAGAGAAGCAAGGTGTTCTTGCAGAAGCTTCTTGGTGCTAGCATTTGTGGTTGATTGAAGTGCAGACTTTGTTTGGATGATAAGTTGGATGAGTGTGGTCTTGAAATGGTAATCATCATATTTCTAGGAGAAGGCCCATTATGGTATGCTTGATCTGGAACTAGGGCCTACTTCTCCCCCTATGTCCAATGGCTTTTCTTCACTATCTTTGCCCTCACCTCCAAAGAATTCTTCTGAACCACCAGTCTCATAATCAACATCACCAGCTGTTGAGGGAAAAGATGTGATGGCATCCTTAGCTCTTTGCATGGACCGTATAGTGTGCACCAAATTGAGCATTCTTTCTGCATTATCATTGCCCTGTCCAGCTAGAAGTTGATATGCTGGAACAGGGTGAGTAAATGTCTCAACATCCAAGGAGGTAGAATCTATAACATCTTGAGTTTGCTGAGATAGTCCCTCCCTGTCTGCATTCTGGACATTCATTAACTCACTTACAATGACATCCAACCTTATATCTCCAGTATCTGCATTTCTCTCATTTTCTCTCTTTTCTTGCATCAAGGTCTCACCTTGGCTCCCCAGCCTCACACCCTCACCTTCACCATCTAAGGTGGGACTCCTCACACTCTCTTTTTCCAGTCTTGAAGAAATGGACTACATTGGATCACTCTTTTCCTCTCCTTTTTCCTGGGAGCAACCCAGACTCTCACTCAAGTCACTACCTTCCCTCAATCCTAATAGTGATTGCACAATTACTAAGTCATCTGCACTTGTAACTATAGTTGAACTTTGGAGATGTGCAGAGACACCCGACGAATGGGAAATATCCATCGGGTTAGTAATTTGACTATCCGATGGATGACTATTGTTAGGCACATCCGTCGGGATACAATCACTACTCGACAGATGAACAATATCCATCGAGTGAGTAGAAATGAATGAGTTTGGAGTGGAGACTATTGTTGACTCTGTGCAGATTGATGAAAATTTTGGCACAAATGTCTCAACAGTCTCAGAAAGAAATGGCTAGTGAGCCAACAAATTATCTAAAAGATGATGCTCACTTGCATGGATTTTTGGCTTCTCCAACAAAGTTAAAGATGGAGAATATGGTTGAGATGTTTGAATCATGTCAACATCCAAAGAGTGTGTGGGAGAATTTGGTATTTGAGGTGTTTCAATTTGTATAGATTTTGGCTGTTACTCCATATTTGTTGGAGCCACATCAATTTGACTTTGAGATGGTGCAGTGACTGGGTCTTTAGCTCCAGTTTGCACTGTGTGTGTACCCTGTACATCCCCAAGGGTTTTAGTTTTCTTCTTTCTTGTGTAAGTTTGTGGTGAACTTGTGTCCCTACCCTTTTTGTTCTGTGCTCCTGGTTGAGAGCTTGTTTCAATAGTTACATCCTTTTGGGAGGATGAAACTAGAATTGAGCTTTTGTCCTTATTAACATCCACAGTTTGTTGGGAAACTGTGGTGTGGCTAGGTTTGGGTACACTCTTCTCACCATCCCTATCCTTAGGGCTTCTCTTATTTTCACCCTGTTCCTCACCTTTCTAACCCACCTTCACACTCCCCTCTTTAGGTTTGGTGGATTTTATAAATGATCTCTTTTGAAAGAAATCAGAGGGGGCTTTCTTAGCTTTGGATTTAGAAACTTTTGATGGTTTGGCAGCTTGGGTAGGCAACTGTTGAGTTATTGACACAATTGCCATTGCTGCACTAGAAATTAAAGAAATGTTTGAGGTTGGAAGAGTAGAGACAGTTGAAATTACCTCACTTACCTTAGGTGCCTCCATTACTATAAAGTAGAAGAGTGGCACCTCTTTGTGGTGATCTGCTCTATTGAGATCTACAATAATTCTTCTTTCTCTAACCCAACAATTTAACTTGTTGGTTGGGTTCTCAATCACAATGTCCTTAGAGAGGTGGTTAGCAAGCATCATGAAAAATCTAGCATAATAAACACTCTTACCCCAGTTATTAAGCTCCCCTAACTTAAACCCCAACTCAAACAAGACTAGATCACTAAAATTGAAGTATTTATCAGTTACTAGCATGTAAAGCATGTTGAGCATGGAGATATTAATAGAATCAACATTGCTAATTTTACCAGAAAATACTTTAGTAACTACATCACACAGGTAACTCCATTCTTTCCTAAGACCCAATCTCCTAATTTCACTTAATTTAGAGATGGTGAGTGCATAACCCATGGAGTTTAACATGTTAACAATATCAGTGTCTATGTGTGGAGTAGTGACAGTATTATCAGGAATCCTAAAGCATGCTTTAACAATGTCACTATTAACGCAGTATTCCTTACCTTTAATAGTGAAAGTGATGGTCTTGTCGGTTGAGTTGTACACTACAGTTATCCATATCTCCTCCACAACCTCACAGTAGATAGTGGGAGACTCTAGCATGGCATATTTGAGCTTACAGCCTTGCACAAAATCCATCATTTTGTGGTAATCCCCAGACTGTTGAATCCCCTTGTTTACTAGAGCCGTGAAATTGTTCTTCTCATAGATAAAGCCAGTTTGAGACATGATTTTGACGATTGGTGCCATTGTTAGAGAGTAAAAATTACAGAGAGAGAGGGTAATTACTTTTGAGAAAGAAAGAAGTTAGAGCAGATGAATTGAGAATGATAAAAGAAAAGTAATGGAATCCTATCCACTTATAGACCATAGTCCAACAATTGGTTTTTTATCCATAGAATTTGTGCATAGCAACTACCAGCAACAATATATTCAGCTTCAACTGTAGAAGTAGAAACCAAATTTTGCTTTTTACTGAACTAGGACACAAGCTTGTTTCCTAAAAACTGACAGGTTCTTGTTGTACTTTTTCTGTCTATTTTACAACCTGCATAATCTGCATCTGAATAACCAGCTAGATCAAAACCAGAATCTCTAGGGTACCAAATGCCAAGTTTTGGTGTTCCCTTAATATATCTAAAAATTCTCTTAATAGCTACTAAATGAGATTCTCTAGGATCAACCTGAAATCTAGCACAAAGACAAGTATCAAACATTATATCTGGCCTACTAGTTGTTAAGTACATAAGTGAACCAACGATGCCCCTATAACTTGAAATATCCACAGATTTTTCAGTAGTGTTTAATTCAAGCTTAGTTGCAGTGGCCATGGGACTTTTCGCAGATGTGCAATCCATTAGATCAAATTTCTTTAAAAGATCATGAATGTATTTAGTTTGACTAATGAATATTCCATCACTAACTTTCTTAACTTGTAAACCAAGAAAGTAAGTTAGTTCTCCCATCATGCTCATTTCATACTTACTTTGCATCAATTTGGCAAACTTTTTGCAAAGTTTTTCATCTGTAGAGCCAAATATAATATCATCTACATATATTTGAACAAGTATAATAGAGCCATTAACATTTTTAAAGAATAAAGTTTTATCCACGGTACCTCTTGTGAAAAGATTTTCCAAAAGGAATTTTGATAAAGTGTCATACCAGGCTATAGGTGCCTTCTTCAGTCCATAGAGTGCTTTCAAAAGATAGTAGACATAATTTGGGAAATTTGGATCTTCAAAACCAGGAGGCTGACTGTTAGGTCCCAATATGTTTGTAGAAGGGGGGTTGAATATAAACTATACCGTTTAATCGAATATAATGTGGAATAAAAAAGTGAAACAAAATTCAAGTTAAATAAAACTATTATTAAACTTGAAAGGTGTTACAACAACGGTATCGTTTACAAGGGATTAATCTCAAATAAATTATTCCAAATCTAGAATAAATTCGACATGAACTTTTTCTATTTTTGAAATAAAAAGATCAAATGCTAGAGGCAATTTGAGATTAAGTTCTAGGGATTTTGATCCGCTAGATAATTACACAAGAACAAGAGAAGGATTTCTAGTGGTTTAGATTTAACAATAAATACTAGAAATTAATGTCCTGTAATATTAAAGTTAAAGATAATAAGTTCTCTGCTTTCTTTTTGTTTCTGTGTTCTTGAGTTGGTTGAAATATTCAATGTTGTCTGTTGAAAGATCTGCTTCTGTTTATAAGTAATCAAACAATCCAATTGAATTGTACTGGCAAAACAATCCTTTGATCTAGCAAGACAATCGGTGAGACTATTGAATGAACTGGCAAGATTATCGGCAAGGCAATCCTTTGAGCTGGAAAGACTATCGGCAAAGACAATCTAAAAGAACTGGAAAGACTTTCGGTATGACAATCCAATTGTCATACCAGTTCAAATATTTGTCTTGCTGAATTAATATTGAATATTAATTCAAAATCAATTCTGAAAATATATAATATTAATTCATAATTAATTAACCAATTAATTCAATTAATCAATAAATTAATCTTTGCAGATATAATTTATTTTCTTAATTAAATTATATGACTTAATTAATTAATAGAGAATTAATACTATTCTTGAACAACAACCACTCTTCTGACAATCTTCTGAAAATCACTGAAAATTATGAATCAATTCCACCACTTTAATATTGACACTCAATGTACTGTCTGGTTCATGAATGACTAACTTCTGTGATGTTTCTTCATGTCTTGATTTTAATAACTTGATTTTATTCAGATTAAATCCCTGTAATTAAATGATACCCTGACAAGATCTCTGTCACTTGATTAAATCTACAATCTTGATTTATATCATTGAGGCTTGATCAATTTCTTGAGCTTCTTCCAATGAATTAATTCCTCAAGTCTGTAGATGAACAATGTTCCTTAATCCTTTGACATATGTTACTTTGAGAGATCTCTTTGACGATAGAACCACTATTTACTTGTTACATTCTTATTTGAGTTGAGTTAAATCCTCGAATAAACAAATAGGCTATGACATATGCCTTTCAATCTCCCCCTATTTGTTTGTTAGACAATAACAACAAATACCTAGAGGATAACTCAACTAACAAATAAGAAAAAGATATAAACAGTAATGCAAAGTAAATAGCAGAAAAGTTCTGAATTATATTTAACATTTTCCAGATTCCAAAAGAAATTTATAAGTGAATACAAGATAGATGTTCCTCTAGACTGAACATATGACTACATTTGTCTATCTTGATTCATAAAGCTCTAAGCATATTACATTAAGTTTTGAGCTAATTGAATTCAGTTGTCTTCCCTTCCGAATTCACCTTCTTCCAATTCTTGCAGCAACTCCTTGTCAAAGACACGATCCCTTTCTGAAGTGAAACTGTCTGGTCTAACTGGTTGAACTTCAACTGACTTTAGCTTATTCTTTAACTGATTGTACCTTTTAATGTTCTTTTCACAGTAAGCTTGAATCAGATCAGCAGCTTTAGATTTCAACTCAGATGAGTATCCAGCAGTTCTTAAGTGATGTTCCATCCAGACAAGATGCTTAACAGAGTAGTCTTTAAGAGATTGTGAATCGAGCTGGAAGATTTGAAGACAGTCCGACTTAAAGAATCTTACTTGAAAGGGCAAGTTGACCACTTGAGGACTAGCCCTATTAGCAAACTCTTTTAGCCTTTCACGAAGGACTTCATTCAATTCTGAGCTTCTTTTGACTTTGTTGAGAAGAACCCAAATCTCTGATAAAGAACGATTCTCAAACAGATAAAGTGATACCTTGAAAGATCCTTCACTCTGACAATAAACAAATATGCTCATTTCATTTAGTGATCTGTCAAAAGCAGCTAAGATCCTTGAGATTTCAGTCTTGATAGCATTCATGTACACGTCATTGTTTGGATTAAAAATTTCCAGCCTGTCGAGAAGATGAAGAAACTCCCTATCATTGTTTGTACTCAGTTGAGGTATATCAAGAACTCTTCTTTCTTCATCCCATTTAACACCAATCTTCAGCTTGACATCTCTTCTCCTTTCTTTAGCTTTAATGTCATGAAGACGTTGCTTTTGAAGAGTTTCTGTTCTTTGGATGTCTTTCCTCATGTCAATGATCTGAGATATCTTTTTAAGTTCAGCTTCTTTTCTCTTCAACTCTGACTGCTGTTGCTGGAACTCTTTCTCAAAAACAGGATCCACTTGAGCTTCCTCTTCCCATTCTTCAAAATTACTTTCCTCCTCAGCTTCAAAGAAACCAGCTTTATCTTCCAAGACTGGTTCAGTGGGAACATCAAGAATATCGAAGTCATCTTGTTCTCCACTATAGTAGACATCATCAGCCTTCCTTGTTTCTCCAACAGAAGAATCTTTTTATTTTCCTTTTGCACTTCTTCCCAGCTTCTCCAACTTAGTTGAGGAATCCTCTACAGATTTTCCTTTAGACCCTCCATGACCTCCATTACCTCCAGAGCCTGAGCCTCCACCAGACGGCCCTTCAAAGAAAGTCCTCTGCTCTTCATTAGGGCAGTGAGAATTTTTTATCATGAAATACAAGTGCTTCATCCCTTCATTGAGATGTTCCATGCCCTTTTCTATCTTCACAAATCTGGAAGAGTCCAGTGAATGATTCATTTCAACCAGGTCTTCAAGAGAATTCATTCTAGTATGGAGAGAGCAGAAGTTTGCAATATTGTCGGCTGATAAAGTTGGAGATTCCTGAATGGGATTAAGCTTTGGTATCACAGTGGTCTTCAAATCTGAGATATCATTCCTGATGAATGCCAGCTGATTGTTGACAGAGGTGGAAGAAGAAGACCGTTCAACCACTTGTGCTTTGAATATTTGAGCCTCAGCCTGACTTTTAGCAAATTATTCTTTCAGAATAGCAATCTGAGCTAACAGGTTTTCAGTGTTTGTGTCTGTGTGTGCGCTCACCTGAATATCTTTCGTGTTTGGTTCACTCAACTTACGTGCTTGTGTTTCTCTCAATATAATTGCTCGTGAGGAGCCATCCTGTTGCTGGTCTTCTGTACCTGCAATTGAAATCACCCTAGCCTCTTCAAGAGAGGTCAGTGGTGGTGCAATGGGATTTCGCGAGTCCCGATCCTCAATCAAATCTATCTTTTCATGTGAAATAGATGTTTGAATTGCTTCAGGGATAGATTGACCGAGTTGCCCTCCACTTTCTCCAGATAAATCTGCGAGTGGAGAATCCCGTGAGGGAGCCAGAGGTGTTGGATCTGGGAGGGGAGAAAATGACTTCTATTAGAGGTGGCTGAGAGTCAGATTTTCCCTCTGAAGCATGTGACTGCTCTTCTGCCGTAACTATGGCAGGCACTGTAACCGACTCAATGTGCACTCCTCTCTCTGTGTCCTGAGTATCATCTATTGGTATGTAAGCTTCCATTGTGAGTAATGGAAGTGTGCTTGACTCAGTACAAGATGTCCATGGCCCTATGGCGAATTTCAATAGATTCATCCTGTTGAGAGAATGTCTCTAGTAACTGTTCATTGGCCATTTCAAAGTCCATGTCATGTTAGGGAGACAAGGATGGGCTTTCAGATGCCTCAGTAAATGTTCTTCTTTTCTTGGGAGGAGGCAGAGCTGAGGGTTCATCACATCCAAAAACACACCTACTTCCTACTAACCTTCTCGGTAACATTTTTGACAGTGGGGGAGAGTTTGAGACAGGTTGTGACTCTGTGTTTGGCTCTATGACCTAGGATTGAAGCTATCGGTTCTACAACTTATGGTCAGCCCTATCAACCACTGGGGGTCTTTCAATAGAAGTAGGAATAGTTTGAGAGTGAGGAATTATTACCTGCAGTGGAAGAGCATCAGATGTTTGTGCCTGGATGGCTTGAACCACTGGAGGTTGAGCTTGCTGTTCATGACCGGGAAGATTGAAAATTGGTAAAGGAATGAAAGTGGCCATGAAAGCAGATACAAGTACTGGAACTTGCATGAATTTGAAGGTAGTGTCTTGGCGTGTGCAGATCTTTTTGCTTACCGGAGGGGGTTTAGCTATAGATGAGTTAGCAAAAAGAGCCTTATGCTCAGGTGAGAGAAGATGTTCTGCTATAAGCATAAGAAAACGAGCGTAGTAGCACGAAACCCTACGATTCGTAGAATGATCACGCAAAGCTGCAGTGAGACGTCTCAGAAGAATGGGTAAAAGTAGTTTGCAAAATTGATCCTTTGATTGAAAATAACCGCAAGACCAATATACTGCAGAGTGGAAGTGATGTTGTGAAAGTTGGATTTAGTGCAGTTGGCAAACACTTTGGAAAGTGTATCAAAGAAAATATCCCATTCAGAAACCAAATTGGATTTAGACAGCTTGGTTAAATTAATCACCCCCTGATAGTGAATGGCATGAAAAAGTTTGAAATCTCATTTTCAGAGGGTAAATTACAGAAATTGTCCATTGGAAAATTTAACGCCCGATTGATGACTGTTTCATCAACTACATACTGTGTGTTTGCCACGGTGAATGAAAAAGATTTAGAATCAGCGGCCACAGTAGAGGTTGTGCAAATCAGTCTAAGCAGATCGACATTTAATAGCACATTTGATTTAATAGCAGAGCTAACAATCGAATGGTCATTTAAAAATCTAATCCACGGCTTAAATTTTTCCACATCACACTTTTCTAGATTAAAATAACCAACATAATTATGCGAGACAATTTGTAAATTGAGAGCCATTAAAAAGGTTCAATAAAACACGCACTTTCAGAATTTTAAGAATGAAATTAAGAAAATTCGATTTAAAAATTAATTAATAATTCGAATTAATTCAATTAAATCCAAAAAATTTAAAAAATTGTGTCTTGTTGATTTTTAGTCCCACAAACACACTGTAATAACAGAGGAAGCAAACACTAAACACAATACCCGAAAAAAACTGAATTGGGTTTTAGAACATAAAAACAAAGTGAAAAAGAAACACCCAATTGCAATTGACAGATCTGGAAAAAAATAATAAGGAGAAAAAAAATGGGCAGCACTTCTGTATGAATACACACGTATGCATATGTAACAGGAGTGAAGTGTGCTAAGTAAAAACTCGAGCAAGGAAGAAATAACAATGGCGGTTGATTTGTTTGAACAGAAGAGAGAGAGACAACAGTTTGAAGAAAGAAAAAAAACAGGAGAGATATATAAATAAACAAGACTTAACAAACCAACAAAATATTAAGTAGTATAACTGGTATGACAATCCGGGATTGTCATACCGATTGTCATATCGATAGTTATACTGGGCAAAACTAGGAATATAAAACAAATAAACCAGAAAGACAATCGGATTATCATACCGATTGTCATTCTAGTACAAAAAAATAAATAGAGAAAAATATAATATAAGTTTTATAACTGGTATGACAATTGATTGTCATACTGATTGTCATGCCAGTTTAAAACTGTACTGAATAATCAAAATAAACACAGTTACACTGAAATGACTTTCAGCAAGACAATTGCAAAAGTCTTGCCGATTGTCATAGCAGTTATAAAATAAATATAAACAGAATTTACAAATACATAAAATATTTAAAAAGTTAAAATATTCAGAAATAATTATATTTTAGTCCAAAAATAGATTTCTGTTGAATTTTAGCAAATAAAATTCATAGAAAAATATTTTTTAGAGAAAATAAAATATTCAGAGATATTAAAATTAACAAGTTGAATAAATAAATAAGATAAGATAATAAAAATTACATAGGAATAAGCAAGAAAAATGGTAAACATGATAAAAGAAATTTGCAAATGAATTTTTCATGGATGAAAAATTTATTTGTAAATTCATTCAAGAATATATCTCAGATATTAACTAGTTTAATCACTAAAACTATTCAACATACCCAATTTACCAACTAATATGGTAAATGTGGATTCATCAAGTGGTTTAGTGAAAATATCTGCTATTTGTTCTTCTGTTGGAACAAAAAATAGTTCAACAGTACCATTCATGGCGTGCTCTCTAATAAAATGATACCTGATGTCAATGTGCTTGGTCCTTGTGTGCTGCACAGGGTTGTTGGTGTGGCTATTACACTTGTATTGTCACATAAAATAGGGATTTTGTTCAATACAGAGCCATAGTCCCGTAGCTGGTTCCTAATCCACAAGATCTGAGCACAGCATCTTCCAGCAGCAATATATTCAGCCTCGGCCGTTGAGTTGGAAACTGTTTGCTGTTTCTTGCTGTACCATGAGACTAGCCTGCTACCTAGGAATTGGCAACTCCCTGAGGTGCTTTTCCTATCAACAACACTTCCTGCGTAATCTGAATCTGTATATCCAACAAAGTTAAAACCAGATTATTTAGGGTACCAAATACCTAATTTTGGTGTTCCCTTAAGATATCTCAAGATTCGTTTAACAGCAACGAGATGAATATCTCTAGGATCCGCTTGGAACCTTGCACATAAGCATGTAGCATACATAATATCCGGTCTACTTGCAGTAAGATAGAGTAACGAGCCAATCATACCTCTATAGCTTGTGATATCTACCTTAATGGAGTTTTCACATGGTCCAAGCTTGACAGCTGTAGATGACGGAGTCCTTGCTGATGCAGAATCCTCTATATTGTACTTTTTGAGGAGTTCCTTGAGATACTTGGATTGACAAATAAATATACCATCTAACCTTTGATTTACTTGTAATCCAAGAAAGAACTTCAGCTCTCCCATTATGCTCATTTCAAATTTGCTATGCATTAACTTAGCAAATCTCTTATAGAGACTATCATTAGTAGACCCAAATATTATATCATCCACATAGACTTGGACTAATAAAGTATCATTCTTATGCTTTTTATAAAAGAGAGTTTTGTCTATGACACCTCTAATAAAACTATTTTCAATAATAAATTCAGAAAGAGTGTCATACCATTTTCTCGGAGACTGTTTGAGACCATAAATAGCTTTGAAAAGAAAGTAGACATAGTCCAAATGATCTGGATCTTCAAAACCAGGAGGTTGCTCTATATACACTTCTTCATCCAGCTTTCCATTCAGAAATGCACTCTTGATATCCATTTGATAAACTTTAAAGTTCGAGAATGCTGCGAATGCCAGAAATATCCTGATGGCCTCTAGTCTAACCACTGGAGCATAGGTTTCATCATAATCAATGCCTTCAGCTTGAGAAAACCCTTTAGCTACCAGTCTTGCTTTGTTTCTTGTAACCACACCATCTTCATCTAGTTTATTCCTGAATACCCACCGAGTACCAACAGCTTTCTTGTGTGTAGGTCTAGGTACCAGTTTCCAGACTTGTTGATGTTCAAACTGATTGAGTTCATCTTGCATAACAATCACCCAATCTGGATCAGTCAGTGCTTCCTCAATCTTCTTAGGTTCCATCTCAGAAAGAAATCCTGAGAACAGACATTCATTTTGAGTAGCACATCTAGTTCTGACTCCAACATCTGGATCACCAATAATCAACTCAAAAGGATGAGCTTTATTCCAGATAGTCTGTCTTGAAAGATTTGATCTTGATGATTCGCCTTGAAATACATTGGGATGTTGTGTCCTACTAGTTGATCCTTCAGCATCTCCCCCTGAGTTGTTGCCAGGTTGACTTGATGATTCTTCGTCAGTAGCAGTGGTATCTCCATTGTTGCCAATATTTCCATCACCATTACCTTGAGTATCATCATGATTAATAGGTTCTTCACCAGAAACAACCTCAGGTTCTTGATCATTTTCTGATTCTGAATCTGACATATCATCAAACTTCAGTTTCTCAGAAGGATCTTCAGTTTGGATACTAGGGAGTTTAGTGTCATCAAATGTAACATTGAAACTCTCAGTTACTTTGTGTTGATCAATGATATACACCCTGTATGATCTTCTTCCAAAACTAGCAAAAATACCCTCATATGCCTTTACCTCGAATTTACCACGATGATCATCTCCATCCTTGAGCACGAAGCATCTGGCACCAAATACATGAAAGTATTTGATAGAAGGTTTCTATTCATTCATAATCTCATAAGGAGTCTTCATGAGGTCCTTGTTGATTAGATTTCGATTCTGAGTATAACATGCAGTATTGACAGCTTCAGCCCAAAAGTACATTGGAAGACCTGATTCACTCAACATAGTTCTTGCAGCTTCAGTCAATGTACGATTCTTCCTTTCTACCACTCCATTATGCTGAGGGGTTCTAGGAGCTGAATATTTTCTAGTAATCCCTTTGTCTGTACAAAATCCATTGAGAAGTGAATTCTTGAATATTGTTCCATTATCTGACCTTATTGCTCTAACAGGGACATTAGAATCTAACTCGATCAACTTGATATGATCAATCACAACTTGTGGTGTTTCATCCATAGAGTGAAGGAATAAAACCCACGAATACTTGGAATAGTCATCAACTATCACAAGACAGTAACACTTCTTTGACATCGAAAGAACATTAACTGGTCCAAACAAATCCATGTGCAATAATTGAAGAATACCAGTTATGAAGGATGTGTCAGTGCCTTTGTGACTTGCTTTCTTTGACTTTCCTTTCTGGCATGCCTCACACAGTCCTTCTGGGGAGAATTACAGTTGAGGTAGACCTCTGACCAATTATCTCTTAACAAGAGAATTCATTGCTTTGAAATTGAGATGGGAAAGTCTCTTGTGCTATAGCCAGCTCTCATTTGACGATGCCTTTACATAGAAACAATTGACTTCAGGACTGCTTCCAGAGTTCATGTCAGCTACGAACAGATTTCCTTTCCGGATTCCCATCAAGGAGGGTTTTTTCACTTTTCTTGTGCAGGATCTGACACTTTAGCTTGTCGAATAAAACATAGTAGCCCTTGTCACAGAACTGACTGATACTAAGCAGATTGTGTTCAAGTCCTTGCACAATATACACATTTTCAATGATAACATTTCCAGCTTGCAAACAACCATATCCCTCAGTTAAACCTTTGCTGTTATCTCCAAAGGTAACCACTGGCCCAGCTTTCTCAACCACATTTGATAGCAGGGCTCTATCTCCAGTCATATGTCTTGACGATCCGCTGTCAAGAATCCACACTACCGGTTCCACCTGTTTAATGCCCTGTAATACAAATGAATTAGACCTTCTTCGGAACCCAAACTTGGTTGGGTCCGGCATACTTGTAGAATTGGCCTTTATCAGGCAAAACAACATTCTTAACTTTTAAGTTCTCAACTTTCTCAATGACTGGACATTTGACCTTGTAAACCGCCTTGACAAATTTCTGTTTAGGCTTGGGCACAAATGTCTCCTTTCTAGCTTTAGGAGGACTAGCAGTCTTAGACCTATTATGCTTCCTATTATTCACATGCTGACGAGGAGTAGTCTTATCACTTGAAACGTGCTTACCATTAAAGTAAGTAAACATCAAATTAAAAGCACAAGACATGCAATTAGGAACACCACATACTTTATGAGAGGAATTAGCAACAGGCAAATTATGCATGGTAGACATGGCATTTTTGTTATCCAACTCAGGTGTGTCTGAGTTAGTCTTAGTTAATTTCACAACTTTGACTGGAACTTTCGACACACTTGACTTGGAAATAACCTTCTCATTAGCAAGATCTTCAGCACGTATTTCTTCTTAAATAATAAGGGAGGTCTCATCAAATGGTTCAACAATTGATTCTTTATAGAGGGGTTTATCAACACCCTTAAGCACATGTGGTACTTCCCTACCTTTAGCACAAACATGAGGAGGGGAGTTTATGCCTAATTCTCCAATAGCAACATTGTAATCATAACCTACTCCAGATGTTTGATTAATAGCTTGCTTATTGTAGAACTCTTTAGCCTTAGAGCAAGAATTAAAGTAAGCTTTAACCTTAGTCTCAAGACTGGTGATCTTGTCTTTGAGAATAGTTTCGAGTTGTCTATAACAGTCAACTCTATTCTCTAGAAAAGATACTTGTTTTTTTAATTTGTCTTGATTAATGTGCACAAGTCTTAATTCATTGACCTCTTTCTCAAGGTCTTTGATTTGTTGAGTTACCATTTCATTATCACGACGAGCACAATCTAAGGAGCCTCCTAGATGATAAACTAATTCAGCATCAGTAAATTTTACCTCTTTTCTTGACGATGAAGTGTTTCCATCAATAGCCATAAGAGCAAGATTCCCAACTTCTTCATCTTCACTGTCAGTATCATCCCAACTCCCTCCCTTTGCCAGGTAAGCCCTTTCAGATTTACTCTTTTGATTAGAATCATAAGAGTTCTTCCTTACTTGCTTTGGCTTCCTGTATTCTGTGGCAAAGTGTCCCAACTTATTGCAGTTAAAGCATCAAATAGTGCTCCGATCAACCATCCCTGTTTTGTATCCACCACTGCTGGTGTTAGAGGATGAATATCCACCTTTCTAGAATCTGTTGTAGTTGGACTTGTACTTGAACTTGGGATTCCTCTTGAATCTGACATTGGAGAATCTCTTGACAATCAGTGCCATTGACTCATCTTCCAATTGCTCCAGTTCTTCCAAGGAGTAAAACTCATCTCCTGATTGATTTGTAGTAGGAGGATCAAATTCTGCTACTATCACATTTTCTTCAGCCTTGGAAGACTGTACCATTCTCTCTGTCTGTTGAGATTGTTATTATTTTAGTGGTTAATATTGTTGTTCTTCAGCTACTAGAGCAGTAGACGTGCTGACCACTCTACCTTTCCCATAGACTTCCTTCTGCTGAATCTGCTCCAACTCATAGGTTTTTAGCACACCATAGAGTCTTTACAAAGAAATCTCATTCAGATCTCTCGCTTCTCTTATGGCAGTGATTCTATGTTCAAGATGAGTTGGCAGTGTTAAAAGGAACTTTTTGTTGACCTCCCTGATTGAATAATATTTTCCATTTATGTTCAGGTTGTTGATCAATGCATTGTACCTCTCAAACACTTCAGTAATTCCTTCTCCTGGATTGGATTTAAAATGTTCATACTCAGAGGTTAGAATCTCTAACTTGTTCTCCCGAACTTTCTCTGTGCCTTCATTAATCACCTCAATAGTTTCCCAGATGTGTTTGGAATTTTTATAGTTCATCACATGTCTATTCATCAAGGGATCAAGGGAATCAACTAAAATTAATTGAAGGCTGGAATCCAAGGAGGCTTCTTCTTTTTCAGCAGGAGAAAAATCCCCAGGATCTTTTACATAGGTTCTAGCTTTGGTAATTACAACATCATCTTGTATAACCTCTGGTTCAATAACCATCGGAATTTTTGGACCCTTCTTTAACACGTCTAGATATTTGGGATTTGCAACTTGTAAAAACAAGAGCATCTTCTTCTTCCACATAATATAATTTTCTTTATCGAACAGTGGAATTTTAACGGTTCCAACTTTTTGTGTTGTCATTATGAATTTTTGAGAAAATAAAAATTCAAGGAGTGGAAGAATCACAAAAGTCTAGGATCTTGATTTGTTCGTTAATCAGAAGGCTCTAATACCAATTGTTAGGTCCCAATATGTTTGTAGAAGGGGGGTTGAATACAAACTATACCGTTTAATCGGATATAATGCGGAATAAAAAAAATGAAACGAAATTCAAGTTAAATAAAATTATTATTAAACTTGAAAGGTGTTACAATAACGGTATCGTTTACAAGGGATTAATCTCAAAAATATTATTCCAAATCTAGAATAAATTCGACATGAACTTTTTCTATTTTTGAAATAAAAAGATCAAATGCTAAAGGCAATTTGAGATTAAGTTCTAGGAATTTTGATCCGCTAGATAGTTACACAAGAACAAGAGAAGAATTTCTAGTGGTTTGGATTTAACAATAAATACTAGAAATTAATGTCCTGTAATATTGCAGTTGAAGATAATAAGTTCTCTGCTTCCTTTTTGTTTCTGTGTTCTTGAGTTGTTGAATATTCAATGTTGTTCCAAAAAAACAATGATCTGCTTCTCTCCACTTGAGTAATCAATCAATCCAATTTAATTATACTGGCAAGACAATCCTTTGATCTAGCAAGACAATCGGTGAGACTATTGAATGAACTGGAAAGACTATCGGCAAGACAATTCTTTAAGCTGGAGAGACTTTCGGTATGACAATTTAAAAGAACTGGAAAGACTTTCGGTATGACAATTGAATTGTCATACCAGTTCAAATGTTTGTCTTGCTGAATTAATATTGAATATCAATTCAAAATTAATTCTGAAAATACATAATATTAATTCAGAATTAATTAACCAATTAATTCAATTAATCAATAAATTAATCTTTACAGATATAATTTATTTTCTAAATTAAATTATATGACTTAATTATTTAATAGAGAATTAATATTCTTGAACAACAACCACTCTTCTGACAATCTTCTGAAAATCACTGAAAATTATGAATCAATTCCACCACTTCAATGTTGACACTCGATGTACTGTCTGGTTCATGAATGACTAACTTCCGTGACGTTTCTTCAGATTAAATCCCTGTAATTAATTGATACCCTGACAAGATCTTTGTCACTTGATTAAATCCACAATCTTGATTTATATCACTGAGGCTTGATCAATTTCTTGAGCTTCTTCCAGTGAATTAATTCCTCAAGTCTGTAGATGAACAATGTTCCTTAATCCTTCGACATATGTTACTTTGAGAGATCTCTTTGATGATAGAACCACTATTTACTTATTACATTCTTATTTGAGTTGAGTTAAATCCTCGAATAAACAAATAGGCTATGACATATGCCTTTCAAAATTAGTTTTTCTTTCTTTTAACCTATATTTACGTATGTATGTATATATATATATATGGGGGGAGATTATTGATTATCTTGATATAATAAATGTCGAAAAAGTTAGTTGCTTATAGTACCGAAAGAGAAGTAGTGGTGTAAATTGTTGGAGGATCGAATAAATAATTAATACAATATTATGAAAATAAGTTGAAGGTGATAATATTTAGTCGTAGCGTGACTCTCAAAATAGTGTCTTCAAAACAACAATAAAATCCTATTATTACATTATGTACGAAAGATATTCGATCAAGTATGTGAAAAATGTTTAAAAGGAAGTTCCTTACTCAAAAGGTTATTTTAAAAGTACATCTACGAATAAATATATAATTTCAACGTACGATGAAATTAGTAATTTATATATGTTATGGAATCTATACATTTTAATAAAAAGTTATTATTTTATAAATTTACCAAATTATTAATTTATAGTAAAGAGTCCGAGACGGGACTATAAATTATCAATTAATCGAGGATATTAATTTATCGAGTATTATTTAATCGAGGTTTAAAGGTTATCAAAAAGGGAATATATATAGTACTACTTAGATAGAATCATCAAGGATTGGTCTTGACTGTAGGGATAAAACTCTCATTCACGGTAAAGTCGAAAGATGGATCAGTTGCAGATGGCGGTAAGTTGAATATCCTGGTGTCTAATTACAGTTTGTTTTTGGCTTAAGAGTTTATATAATGGCAAGTTTCCAATAGACACATCTTTGCTTGCGATTCAAAATCACTTTAGATTTTTTAAGTCCTCTGTGACATGCATGTCCTGACTTGAAAATTTACTCTGTTATGGTTTTTGAGTATTATGGAAATTACAACTTTACTGTGCACTTGTACAACCATATGAAGGTTTTGATTAATTATCCAACAGTTGACCCAATGGATTTTTTCCGTGAAGAATACTGTAATTCTTGGAACTTGGATGAGTTTATATATGGATGTAATCACTATGTGACAGAAAGGTACCTTGCTCATGTTGACAATAATATCGTCAGACTTGATCTCAGAAAATGATATGATATTTTTTAGTATTGATGTGAAGGAAGACTTGTCCAGAAAGCTTTTTATGACTGAAAAAATGGAGATAACATCTCCGAAAGCATAAAGTAGTAGCAGGCGTACGAGGACTGACACTTATTCTCATGCTGAGGACACCGGAGTGGAGGCAATTACTGAAGTGGGTATGTATTTTTAATGTTTAATTCAATTATAATTCTAGTATCCTTTCAAATTAATAGGATGACATTGTATTATATGTGTATTTAGAAGCAGGTGTGGATGAAGTGGTTTTGGTGACTGTAATGGAAGTAGACAAAGCTGATATGGAGGAAGCTAATGATGGAATAACATATGTGGACATGAATGAAAACCACAATCAGGATAGTGTGCATCCAGAGAACCATCTCGAATTCTGTAAAAGATTGTCCAGAAGCAACCTGAATAATAGATGCCACAGAGTGGTAATTTCATACACATTAGCATGGAATAGAACAATTCTCATAACAAACTTATAATATGTTTCTTTATAAGAAAGTAGCGGGAGTGTTACTAAAATATCAAATTTTATGCAGCATATTCCAAGGACTGTGAGATTTAGGAATCAGGATTGGGAAAGTGGCGATATTGCAAAGTTCAGAACACACCGGGGAGTTTGGGAGATTAGAATAGTTATGAATCATATGACAGCTAGATTTTTGGGTGGATGGAGCAAATTCATCAGGGATCATGACATCAATCAAGATGATGTTCTACATATCATTTTGCGGGAAAATGATGATGTTTCTACATTTGACATTCAAGTGAATCCTGTATGTGACGCCCTCCAAACCCGGGTCAGAAGTTTGGGGTTCACAACACACACACATAAAATATTTTAACATATTTATCAAAATAATATATGCAATGACCCTACTTACCATAACCATTGGATCGTAACAGGTTAAAGTATGCACACAAGCCACAACCTTAATTACATTACAAACGTACCAAATCCCAACTAGTTTAACTTACATATGGAAGTAAAACATTTTATAAACTTTTAAACTCAAAACTAAAATAAACATCTTCAGCTAGCTTATTTATCACACCCCCAACTTAACAAACAAAATAAATATAACTATTACAATATTTAAAAGAAAGTAAACATAACCGAATCCAAGATCTTACAGTTTAGGGTTTGGAACAGCCCAACACTACCATCTATTACAACTGATTTTAATATCGAGTCCTCACACAAAACTATCTCTTATTCTACCTGAGCTCGGACATACGCATCGGCGTCATAGGTCTTATGTGCTGTCTGCTTGAATCTAACCATAGCTGCTAGCTGTAATATCAGGGTAAAGCAAGGAGTGAGCCAAATGCTCAACAAGTGCTATGATACAAAACATAAATCGAGATATATATAAAAGAATGACATTGTGAGGACATAACCAATAATAGCAAGAGATAAAACTTTGGGTGATGGCATCATTTGCTTGTATCAAAACATTTCCAAAATCATATCTTAATTCAAAAATCATTTTATGACGCTACGGATTACAGTCGGTGATCAGCCGCGAAGTAATCCCGAACCTCGCTGGGTTCTAAAATATTAATGGGATCCCTAGGCAACTTTTAAGCCTACATTGTAAGTGTGGAAAGGACTCGCGTCTCAGTCCAGATCCACTATTCAAAGAAAACATTTATCCCCCATTGGGACTGAAAATCCACATTTTAATCATTTCAAAAACTGATGTCGATTTATAATAAAATCTCTTAAGTAGTAAACATTTTTATCAAGGGATTATAGATCATCTTTGAAACACTGGAAATATGTCACCAAATTTCAGGGCCATGATCCACTAGACTTTACTATATTTGGGTAATTGAAAGGTTTCCATATACAAGAACTTTGACAAGGAGATTTAGCAAGGCTATTGGATAATATGAAAGAGTAATGCCAAACTAGGCTTAAAGCAATGGTTTTCAACAAGGTACAAGTACTAGAACATCAAGAAGGTAAGCTTCATGAATACTAGGGGTGTTAAGGTATGAAGAAAATGATCTTTAGCTCAAGGTATATCACGATTGTTGAACTTTAGGGTAAGAAAAAGGGTTATCAATCAATTAAGAACAACTTTAAAGAATATCTGGCTTTTAGGTATCAAGGTAAACTTTCTATTGGGGTTCAAGCATCAGGGTGAGATGTCAATATTTTAGGAATCAATAGCATGATAATCAAGAGGGTCAATCAAGTATTATATCAAATCTTTATTTTATCATGGCCTTCCAATCACTTTGATATACTAGAGTGATATGACTTTTGATCTACTTGCAATATGTACTTGAGGGTTCATGGCATTTCTATATAATACAAAGATAGATTTAAGAATCGCTTGGTTCAAGTATACATGATGACTCAGGATAATCGCATCAATATATATGAATTAATTATTACACATTTGCAGTATAAACGAAATACAGGTTGAATCACTTGCCTTGAGAAAGGCTGGTCTGGTCTGGTCTGGCTGGTAGGAGCAACTGGAAGCTTCACTCGACCTTTATGGCAAGTTTACCCTCGTCTCGAGATCACTTGGGAAGATGAAAAATGAAATGAAAAATGGAAGGGGGTAGGGGAATGGGGCTTCGGCCGAGAGTAATGGTGGGAGGGGGAGGAGAGAAAAAAAAATGTGGTGTGTTGGAGTGTGGAGCGAGTGGAATGACTTCTCCCACTTTGATTTTAGTTTTATGCTTTTTGGTTGACAAAATAATGAGTGGAAGTGAGAATGTACAAAAATGTCCTCTAGCTAAAGTTAGGCCATTTTGCATGCAAGGTTAGTGTGGTAATTTGGTAATCAACAAATGAGTTAGTGGGGTTGGAAAGATCTTATTTGCCCTTTGAGAGAATAGAATGGTGATTTGCATGCAAGGTCTTCTATGTAATTTGCTAATTATAACAAATAAAATTTGTAAAGATTTATTTTTATAAAATAAAATACAAGTTCAAAAATTATAAAATTTATACCATAAAATAACTTGGATTTTTAGAAATTTTATAAAATCACTTTTGAAATTTGTGAACAAAATAACTTTTAAAAGGAAATTTCTCCAAGGTTTAGAATATTCCTTATAAATCAAAAATAAGGGAAATAAATAAACTCTTGCTTTGAAAAATCATATACTACATAAAGCAAATTTAAAATGCAGAAATTTTCATTTACACAAGGTACAACCATTAAGTATATTTACATTCGGCTTTAATATTATACCAAATCCATAAATAATATTACACGAAAATGCCGGTCGTAACATTATTTCATCTCAACCTGGAATCCTAGCTCACACACTTGTCTGGGGATCCTCGCTACCAAAAGTGTCCTTTTTTACTGGAAAAGAACAGAAACAGTTTCGCAAGAGTGAGCTAACTAGCTCAGCAAGTCGCAATGACAATATTGAGATTACATAATGATCAAATGAAATGATTTAAAGAATCATGTTTCTTGTTAAGAAATGATTAGAATTGGATATTCACTTTTATTTTAAAAACCAAGGTTAGGCTGCTGACCAGTCACGCACTAAACCCGAGCAAGGCACACAGCTCTGCTCTATATACTGGATCCAAGGCACACATTGGCCTAATACGACCACGAATCTTGTCTGACCACGAATCTAGTCCACATTTATAAAACCATCCAATTCTATAATAACAACATAATAAACAATAAAAAAAATCAATAAACAGAATCATAAACAACATTTGTCTCAAAGCATTGGGTGATTTGTAAACATCATAAGGGTATAACAAGGTATGTATAAAGATTGGCTTCCATCCTGTATAAAAATCAGATTGAAGAACAAGGGTGTATTGGTCACAGGGATTAGTCTTCAGATGTATGAGGTATGAAGGTTTGTATGTTAAGCAAATCCAGTTCAGTGATCTGTATATGGTTTACATATATTAGTGGAGTAGTATCGTATATAGGTGATTCATATATGAGAATTCAACAATCAATGGTTTACAAGGAATAAAGCTTACGACTCAAGATCAACAAGTAAAATCAAGGTTTAGGGTTAAGTACTTCCAATCACTTGCAATATATAACAGAACTATTTCAAATACATATCAAGATGGTTCAAGAATTACTTGCCTTATCTCGATTCACTTTCACTTCACTTGCGCTCGTCTATCGACTTTTACTCACCGACTACTTGTTTTCCTTTTCTACGCCTCGCTTCCTCTTCTAAACATCACAAGTATCTATCAATACTCATTCTCATTTTATTCTATTCGTTACAAGCTTTTATCTACCCTTCGTTTCACCCAAATCCGACGTACAAATTGAAAATTATGATAAAAACCGTCAAACAATATACACATAAGTATATTATACATCAATCATACCACATATAGCTCATAACACGTAAGATATTCGATAAAATAATTTTCAAAGAAGATTCAGAGTTAAAATGATATTCTGAGTATTTAATACAAATTTATGAACATTTTTCAGAATTGAAACGTTTAACATAATCATTTTATAAATAAACAACAGGGTTTGAATACCCGAATATGACTTTAAAACCATTTAATAATAATTTTCAAGTCTTGAACATAATTTAAAATAATATTTTAAAGCTCAAAACTGTTTTTCAGAATTTTTAAATCAAAAGAAATAATTAAATTTAATTAAATAATCAATTAAAATTAATTAATAACTAATTAAATCAATTAATCAATTAATATTTAAATAAATTGACAAATTAAATAATTAATTATTAACTAAAATTAATTAATTAAATAATTCAAATTTAAATTTGAATTAAAAATAATTTTTGGAATTAAAAATATAATTTTTGAAAATTTTAAATATTGAAAATGAATTTCTGAAATTAAAATAAATAGAAAATATGATTTTGAAATAATTTTAAAACAGGAATCCAAAATTTGAAAATTCTGGAAACTACAGGGACTAAATTGTTTCTCTTTCACCAGTTTGGGGACTAAACTTTGCAGTTTAGTCGTCGGAAAACGACGGGGTTTGCCGAAGTTTACAACTCCGGTACCCTCAGGCCACCACAAGCTCCAGATCATATCTACAGAACATCAGGAACAAATTCATGCAATCAAAATCAACAAATCATCCCGGAGTTGGCCGGAATAACTCGAAAAAAACTTGATGGACAGCGAGTTCTTCTTTTCTCCGGCCAGCTCTACTCCGGTATCGTTTGTTCACCAGAAAACCACCAATCGATTCATCTTTTCATGCTCTACACACTGGTACCAACCAATCAAACTAATAACCCCTGGGGAAGAAACCCCCTAATTTTAATTATGAACATTCATACTAGTTATAAACCCTAATTCTAAAATTCAATAAATAAACATAAATTTGAACATGTTATTGAACTCCAAATTCAACATATCATATACCAAAATGATCATAATCAAATTATCTACAACATGCAAGCATCAAATCACACAAACAACATCAAAATCAAAATTCATAATTAAACCTAAATTAATTCAAAAATAAATAAAATTGTAGAAAATACCCGATGATTCTGCAGTAGTATGTGTTACATATTCTGAAAGTACTTCTCAAGACCTTCATTTTGGTTACTCACACGCTTGATTTCGATTTCGCTAACGCCTTCGTTTTTGGGTTTGATTCTGAAGAACACAGCGAATTCTAGGGTTTTTCTATGAAAATTTTATATTTTTACTGTTTGATAATAATTATATGTATAAAATAAAATACGGTAAGGGCAATTTATATTTACGGAATATTGGTACCTGTTGGATCATATCAGATATAAAAATAGAACACTTAATCATTAAGTATTAATAAAACAGATCCAATTCGGTATCGGTTTTAGGATAATTATCAAAACCAGGTTTTTTTGTAAATACAGTCTTGGTCTCAACGCTTTGGTTACACGAATTACGAGAAGATAATATAATAGTTTAATCAAAACATCACAATTCTCGAAAATACAGGTTTTATCGATTTACCGAAACGAATATTGTATTGAAAAATTTGCGTCGAGACCCGCACGGGTAAAACCGTACTCCGGATCGAAAAGGTCAAAACATGGAAAATGCTCAGAATAATCACATTAGGTTAGAAAAGAGTTTTCCCGGGACTTCCGAGTTGTAAAAACGTAATAACGATTGAAGTTTGACGATTCCCGATTATACAAATTATTTATAATTATTCGGAAAATAATTTATTAAGTCCATAAATCCTTTATAAAATCATATAACATCATATAAATTAATAGAAAAATATCAAAATTATCTATACTTTATTTTGGACATATAAAAATTAAAATACTCAAATTATATCACAAATAAACATCCAAACACAAATACCAATTAACAGATGATTCACCAAAATTCACATAATAATCACATAATAATTATTATTAGCAAAAATAATTACACGATATATCCCGGATATTACATCTTTCCCCCTTAAAAGGATTTTGTCCTCAGAATCTCCTAAGTAAACAAATGAGAGTACTTTTCATGCATATCACTTTCTAACTCTCAAGTTGATTCTTCAACCCCTGGGTTTCTCCACAATACTCTTACTAACTTTACAACTTTGTTTATCAACACTTTCTCTCTCTCTTTTCTAGAATCTCTATCGGATTCTCTACATACGACAAATCTTCCTTAAGTTCTATCGGCTCGTACTCGATTACATGCATAGAATCGGGATTGTACTTCTTAAGCATTTCACATGAAAGACATTATGAATATGCTCCATATGCAGGGGTGACGCCAATTTGTATGCTACTTTGCCGACACGCTTCAATATTTCAAAAGGTCCAACGTATCTAGGACTCAGCTTCCTCTTCTTTCCGAACCTGGAAAATCCTTTCCACGATGACACTTTTAAAAATACTAAATCTCTCTCCAAACTCCATGTCCTTTTTAGCTTGATCTGCATATTTCCTTTGACGATCCTGCACTGTAATTAACCTTTTCTGAATAACTTCAACAACTTCTTTTGTCTATTGTACCAATTCTGGCCCAAGTATCTTACATTCTCCAACTTCGTCCCAATATACCGGTAATCGACACTTGTGTCCATAAAGAGCTTCGTAGGGAGGCATTCCGATACTGACATGATACCTGTTGTTATAAGCAAATTCTACTAAGGGCAAATGCTCATCCCAATTTCCTTTAAAATCAATGGCACAGACACGCAACATATCTTTAATGGTCTGGATCGTTCTCTCACTTTGGCCGTCAGTTCGTGGATGATAAGCTATACTCATATTCAATTTAGTTCCCAAACATTCCTGAAAACTCCTCCAAAACCTTGAATTAAATCATGGATCTCGATTAGATAAAATAGACACAAGGACTCCATGACGAACTACTATTTCCATCAAGTACATGTGAACCAACTTGTCCAGTGAAATTTTTTCATTAATAGCTAGAAAATGAGCTGACTTAGTTAGTATGTCCACTATAACCCAAATGGTATCATAATTCGCTTTCGTCCTTGGTAAGCCAACTATCGAATCCATAACAATGTGCTCCCACTTCCACTCTAATATCTCTAACGGTTGAAATAATCCACTTGGTCTCTAATATTCCGCCTTAACTCTTTGACATGTATAACATCTACTAACCCATTCCGCAATTTCTCTCTTCATATATGGCCACCAATAATTCTCTTTTAAATATCTATACATCTTGGTACTCCCTGGATGGATTGAATACCTTGAATTATGAGCTTCCTGTAGAATTTCATTCTTTACCTCTACCACTGGTGGAATCCAAATTCTGGAAGAAAATCAGAGAATACCTTGATCATCCTTTTGAGTGCATAACTCTTCTCCTGCCAAACGATTGATATCCTAATCCATTATTTCCTCTTGATACTTCTTTATCTTCTCTAACAACTCTAGATGAAAAGTCATATTATACATCTTTGCTTCATTAGGCTTGCAGATTCTAATATCCAATTCCAGCTTCAGAAATTCCTTGTATAACTCTTCTGGTACTATCATCACATCAAATCTCTCCTTTCTGCTTAACACGTATGCCACTACATTTGCTTTTCGTGGGTGATAGTTAATCGTATAATCATAGTCTTTGATCAACTCCAACCATCTTCGCCGTCTCATATTAAGTTCCTTTTGCATGAATATGTACTTCAAACTCTTATAGTTTGTATAAATCTCACATCTTTCTCCATATAGATAATGTCTCCAAATCTTCAGAGCGAATACTATTGCTGCTAGTTCCAAGTCATGAGTAGGATACATCTGCTCATGAGGTTTCAGTTGTCTAGACGCATATGCAATAATTTTATCATGCTGCATCAAAACACAACCTAATCCCTTATGAGAAGC